>NC_070644.1:16835477-16852977 GCF_947347685.1 Pleuronectes platessa | reverse complement strand
CTAAAAATATGAGTATAGCATGTCATCTTTAAAAAACAAACATTCATGTGTATGAAAATGCTTCATGTCAATTTGTGTTACTGTTGTTTCCCCTGTGGATTTCTGCACTGCCAAAACGCTTTGCAGAAAATCACACAGGCTAATAGACTAAGTGTAGTGCAGTTGCTGCAGTAGACTGAATTGTCAGCAGTTGATGTCATGTGTAATTTGACATCGTTATTATTACTTTCCGTGCAGCGTGGCCCAAAAATGAAAAAAAACTAAACACAAGCAGGATAAAGTAATATATTCAGGACACACATTTTAGAATAGAGAAGAATAAGAATACAATTTATCACATGAATATATGAAAATATAAATTCAAATGGACAGTAAACACAACACTAAGTTTTAGTTTACTTTATGTCGTGGAGCTGGGCCCAGGCTGAACACATTCTGGACTCTAGACTGGGATCAAACCAGTGTGCAGCAGTCGTTTGTGTCTTCTTAACCTTCATTAATACTTGCACTGCACTGAACATAATGCTTTAAAGGCCCAACACACACTGTGCACATGGCTTTAATCGCTGTTTCTCTTATGTCGATATTTCCGTAAGTGGGTGTTAAAAAATCTGGAAAACACCAGAGAGCAGGAATCCGACTCACTTAAAAGATCCATTCATGCCAAATGTGTTTAAAGGCTCTAATTAGGGAATGGAATTTATTTTTATTGCGAATATTAAAACTAGCTGCTGTAGTGTAATGCAGTGTAATGGGTAGCTGCAGCTCAAATCAAAGTCTCCGTCAAAGGGACAAGCATTTGCAGAATGTATTTCAAGAGACGTGATGCATCAGTGCTGAAAATGTATAGGCTGCCTCTATCTGGAGTGTCTCCACTTGACAGCACCGGTCATGTGGTTTTCTGGGATTTGAGCGAGAGGTCAACGGACCAATATCTCATCCGCTGAAAGGTTCCAGAACTCTACATAAATTACAGATGCCTTAAGAGACATTGAATTTGTTCCGTCCCCGTTTACGCAGCACTTACCATTTGAAACGTCAAACCTGTGTTTACTTGAAACCAGCGTTTGGATTATTCCAGCTCTGGTTGGCAGCGATCATTAGGGGATGTGTTTATGGGTTTGAACAGAAGTTGGGGGGGGGGGGGGGGGGGTTTATGGAAAGAAGAAAAGGGCCAGACCTGTCGTGCTCAGCCGAGGGGAACTCAGCTCTAATAGGCCTGCACAACCAGGAAGCTCTGAGATCTGGACGTTCAGATGGAATCGACAACCTGACGGCCAGAAACTCACACATTCACTTGTGCACACGAGCAGTTAAACACACATGTACGTGTAAACATGCGAGAAAACACACTATCCAGCCCACATGTCTCTGTGACATTTAGGGTCAACGCAGGAATTGTGTTGAGGAAGAGAAGAGAGAGGGATGAGTAGATTAAGAGAGATCGATGAGTGTCACACACATTTGTGTAAGCTGATTTTGTGAGTAATCGTCATTCCCTGCATTCACTCGCTAACTTATAACCTGAACTCGGCTTCACCTTTGACCTTAAACTCAATACATGGCAAGTCTTGAGCAATGCGTCTCTCACACACTATCAACCACCGTGTTTATGCAATGCTTCTCCAACTGTTAGACTCAAGCAGTAAATATGTTATCGCTCATTCAGGGGATGAATAAACAGCTGTAAATGACAGAGGTAAACAAAGAGGTCAAGTATTCAAAAATTGTCTTTTTTGGTTGATTTCATTTTCTTTATGCATAAAATCCAGCTTTACCATATTTGACCAATTACAATCCGATAAATGAATAATCTATGATACAAAAACCTTCATTTTGGAGAACTTTCACTTTTGTGACATTAAAACTTGAATTTCGTGGTAACATTAGATTTTCGGAATGTGTTTTAATTCTGTCTGGTCTATATGAGGTCAGCTTGGCTTGGTGGGTGTGGTGCACAGACAGCAGCCGCACAAACAAACAAATAACCCGGCTGCCGCATTCTGACAGTAGACGGTAAAATGCTTAAGAATAATTTCTGCAGGGCTCCGTGGGTGTGGTTGTGTGTGTGTGTGTGTGTGTGTGTGTGTGTGTGTGTGTGTGTGTGTGTGTGTGTGTGTGTGTGTGTGTGAGTTTGTGTGTGTTAATTGTCAGCTCCGTGACCTGCAGCCAGGCAACATTTGGCAGTAAACAGCCAAAGGTGAAGCCGGGTGTCACTGCTCGACTCTGTTGTGGTAACAAACAGAGCTCCAGACACAGACGGAGACATTAACGGCATAAACACATGTCTCTGTTGTTTATCTTTGAAACAGTTAATCCCATTAATGCCCAACAATCCCAGTAGGACGAGATGATTTGCACTCCTCACCCTGGTTGTCTGTGTGTATGTAATTTACCATGATGCAAATCAAAAGTTCTGAGATCTCATGTGAGGCCTCATGTAGATTGTGCATCTTGTTAACATACACACTGTGCAGGGGAGAACCACGTGTTTGTTTATTTGTGTTCAGCAGTCATCAAACACATCTCTTCAATATTAGACTCCAAAGTAAAGCTCCACTGGCTGCTGCTGCTGCCTGACACATGATGAAGAGGATGTTTTCTTTCTAACTCATGAAGCACAATGAGCTGCAGCTTGAAAAGAGTGGTTACACAATCTCCTCATCCAACTCTCGGTATGATACTCATTATATATGTATATATTCCTGTGTGTAATCTTAAATCTTTTGTGTGTTTTGCCTCCTCAGTCCAAAGCCATGCGAGAGCGATGGCTCCTCCAGGGAACGGGTCTGGAGGAAGAGAACGTACGGCGAACACAGCTGGAGCAGGATGAAGAAAAAGGGAAGAGGCTGGAAGGCCTGATACACAGGTACAGCACATGGATCTTTCTTTTTACCTCTTTTTTGGACGGGTATGTTGCAGTCGGTTGTCGGATGTAATACGTTTCCAGTGCCAGTTTGATCCGTCTGATAGTGACCAGATGGGAGCAGCCGAGAAAACAATAGCAAATGTTATCACATCTGTTTTTCGCTGCGCACACATCTGCTTTTCTTTCCAGCACAGTTGTGACTGAATGGAGATATTTCCTAAAATACCAATCATATTTTCTCCTCCTCGCCTTTTCCTCCAGTCATCAGCTCAGTGAGAGCCGGTGACCGGAGGCATTCTGTTTTTGGTTTGTCCATACACACTAACATCTGTCCAATCCTTCCGAGCATGATAATTTGCTTTAATGAAACTTGGCGACAACGTCCAGTTGGACTCATGGACGAGCTGATTGGATTCTGGTGGTTGAAGGTTGAAGTGACATCACGTTCTCGCCAATGTGATAAATCACATAGAATTTCATCACATCTGCCACAAACATTTACTCGGACTCAAGGATGATCTGATTAGAAATTGGAGGTCAAAGGTCAGAGGTCACCGTGTCCTCAGAATACCCTTAATCTCCTCGTGAACAGGTTATTTTAAGAGCGCCTCCCTTAGACTTGTGGATCAAGTGATTTAGTGGTTCAAAGATCAAGGTTAAGGTGAACTCAAAAAACATGATTTGAGCCTCATGAACAAGATATTTCAAGTTTGCTGTCACTGGGACAAATTAGTGGATTAATTTTCATGGGCAAAGGTCCCAGTAAGTGATGTCGACTGAAACTGCATCGCCATTTGTTTTGTTACATCCTGTCCAGATGGTCTAAATTGCCAATTCTTTAAAAAACTAGGTCACCACACACACACACACACACACACACACACACACACACACACAGTAACCTGAGAGAGGTCTGGAATCTATCAGTTCTGTAACCTCAGACCAAAATCTACATTTCTCATGTGCTCTAGTTTGAAAACAAACACCGAGAGCTACTGTTTGTAACGTGTGTGTAAAAGTCTCTAAAAACAGATATGACAAGTGCTGACAGGGGAGAAGTTGAGAGAAGTAAAGATCATAGGGAGAAGAAAGACGAGAAAGACAATAGAGACAAAGAGCTGGAGGAAGAGAAGAGAAGAGGGAAATGAAAATAGCCGAAAGTTAAAAGAGAGAAGACGAGCGAGTGAAAGCAGGGTGTGACCGGCTGTGAGGAAGAGAGGGAGATTTAGTGAAAGTTGAAAAAGAGAGTGATGTGATTCCGTGTGCACTTCCTGCGTTTGTGTCCCTGGGAGGAGCTTCCTGACTCCCATCATGCATTGCTGCGAGGTAGGCACTTCTGCCCGGATGAGGTTGGCACACGATGTGATCATTGAGTGAATAAAGGCTCAGGCACGATGATTCATATCCTTTTGCTATTTTACCCATTGGCAATCGGGTGAAAACAGTCACATGGCAGCTACTGGTCTATTTACATCTGTGTGGGACATGAACTTGCTCTTTTATGAATAAACAAAGGTGGGCAGTGAAAATCGTTGTATTTAATAAGCACCAAACATCTAATGGTGATCTTAACATCTGCCACCGTCAGCCTTGACTTCTCCCATGTGGCTAATGGAGAAGCTTGGAAATAGTCACATTTCCACTCAGGGTGGAAAAACGCATTGTTTGCTATAAGGAAAGATTTTCTGGACTGGTCCGAGGAGAAGAGTAATTTAATTTCTCCTGAGGGTGAAAGCAATTAATTGGAGTGATGAATGAGCCTTTGTTGTGTGTTTGTGTGTGTGTGTGATCCCTGTACATTTATGTGTATCGCATCCTGCCTGCACTTTGGTGAACTGTCGGCTAATCTCTCATTTCCTACATCAACAACATTTTAAAATGTACACATCTGCATTTCGACTTCCTTAAAAGATTTTAAAATGTGCGGGGAAATCAAAGATAGGATTTTTAGACTATAGCCTAAAGGATTGGAAACTAATAGAGAAAAACGAGTATAGAGGGAAAGCCAGCTCCAAATTAACTTACTGCATCAGGGGGAACAAATCTATATTTTAGATTTAATCATTTTAGAAGTCTCTGTAGTGGAGTGAATAAAGTGACAGATTAAAAACGCCTCTTGTTTGTTTCCAGCAGTGGGAGTATCATCAAACATGACATGCAGAATTATCCTTTCACATTTCACGTACTTGAGCGATGGCAATCAGAGCCGGCTCAGAAAATTTGACTCGTGGAGAGGCTCTGGGGTCAATAAGCATCAGTGAGTCACACACACACACACACACACCTCCTCCTCCTCATTTGTCAAATCTGTGCATGAAAGACACAAACTGTGTGAGCCGGCAGCGACTGTAACGTATCCCCGGCTCTGGAGTAACATCAACATCATGTGCCGACGTGAAGGCCGGGGTTAACACTGTCGCGCTGGTATAAACAGAACGGCAGTGAGCGGCCACAGAGGGAGCATTGTGTTGACCCGAGTACAGTTGTGATTGTGGAGCTGCTCTCGTGTGAGTCGCTTCTTTCAGCCGCTGAATGGACTTGTTGTGCGAACGTCTGTTTTCCGAGGGGAGATTGTGTCGTTTGCGGCTTTAATTGCTTACAAAGGCAAAACCACAAAGATAATTCTTTACTGTGCCGACTCTGTTTGAGGTCTGGTTCCACTTTTTTTTTCTCCACACTGTAGACTGAAGCCAAATCCTGCCTCATTCGGTCAGTGTGTCAGAACCAGGCAAACTGGAAAGAGTCTGAAATGGAAGTCAAAGTCCTGCTTTGTCCCTTAACAACAGACGGTCTGTGTTTCATACAGGACCAGTTTGCACCATGAACTGTAAATAAAGATGGACGACATGATGGACAAAAGTGAAGCCAAATCTTCTTGTTTGCCCCCTAGTGGCTGGCTGAAGAATACTTATAAAACCCTGCATCAAATGTACATGAAAGATACAAATTCGGAGATGGTTTCTGTCATTGTTGGTACTTCTCCAATACTTCAAAAGAATACATGTCTCTTTCTTACGTCTCACTTTCTGGAGGTTGATGCCTCCTTGCTGATTCAGCTATCCCTTGTTGTGTTATGGGCACAATCCCAAGTAATGATACCCTTCTCTCAACTGAGGCCAATATTTACTATTCATATATAGTGGTTACATATGAGTCACCATGTTGAAAACCAACCACAATCACTCACCCTGCGGTTCACTTCATGTGTGTGTGTCTCTGCAGTCTCAACGTTTTGCAGGGATCAGATAGCCGGGCGCTTTTCTCAAGAGTTCACAGCCTACAAAAGCAGCAGCAATGTTTTCCAAGCAATTACTTCTGTGGACCAGGGTCTCAGATGTTCACTGGTGAATTGCTTTAAGAGGAGCTCAGCTGTCAGGGTTTAAATTCTAGAGGCTTTCCCTGAAAACAGTCTTCTCTGGCTGGGAAACAAAGTCAAGAGCGTGTGTGTGTGTGTGTGTGTGTGTGTGTGTGTGTGTGTGTGTGTGTGTGTGTGTGGTATCTCAACAAACGCCGTCAGTTACACACATCTCAAACTTTGTAATCTATAACACAATGATTTAACTAAATTACCTCAAAACACTGACCTTGGGAAAGAAAAACTTTTGTTTTTGTGTGTGTGTTTGTGTGTTTGTGTGTGTGTGTGCCAGTGCCAGTGCATTGCAGGCTGAGGGTGTGGCATCTATATTTACACCATCCAAGAATATACCCTGTATCCCGGGCAACCACAGTCTTTCCACTGCTGATAGGGACAGCGGTGAATAGCTGGGACGATTGTGGACTCACTAGATTATTTGTGTGTATGTGTGTGTGTGTGTGTGTGTGTGTGTGACTGGAAGTGTGTGCAAACCCTCAATCATGTGTAAACCTGGATTTCCACATAAACTGCCCCTATAAACATTTCTGAAATAGACTTCAGCGTCCAAAAGCACAGAAGCCCGGACGTCTTGTCCTTCCCACTTTTATAGCGGTTAGTCCAACAACACCTGCACACGTGGACACTTTCACAAGAGAGAGAGACAAAGACAAAGACAAAGCTCTGTTATAGATGCTCGTATCGTGCTCTGAAGGACAGAGAAGGAAAGAGAGGGAGCAGCTGCATCTGTCGATGGACAACAAATCAAGTGCAACTGAGCTTTAAATGTACAAAGAAAAACTTGAATGACAGTAGAGCACAAACCTCCACCAGGGCCCAACAGTCACCTTGAATTCAATCAGGACTTATGGCCCCTGCATGACAGTTCTATATCTAAATCGATCCACCCCTTTGTCCGGAGGTACACCAACATACAATAAATGATTCCCTGGGAAGTTGGTAAAAAAACAAATTCAAAAACCTAACAATGTTAAAGAAAGAGAAAAAACTTCCTGGGTCTGACCCCTGATCCGGAAACTGTATTGGGATCTTCCCTGGCCTATATCACATCGCCCCCCATAGTTTTGTGGAAATCTGTTTAGTAGTTTTTGTGTCATCCTACTGACAAACCAACAAACAGGACGGGGTGGAGGTAAAAATGACAAAAGTCTTCATACTGTTCGCACAATCATGCAAACCCACTGGAAAACACGTTATACAAAAGAGGCGACAACAGCAGTGTCTTTGTGTGTGTGTGTAAGTCCAGCCTACAGTTGACCTGGAACTGTAAATCACATAAAGTGAGGGGCAAACAGAGCAACAGTGCGATCTTTGTGCAGGCAACTTCACACACACATACAGACACACACAAACCTCAGGTCATTGAGCCCGGAGAGCACAGACAGAGAAACAGAAAGAAGGACAGAGGGGATAGAGGCGGTTCCTCTCTCTGTTGTAACACGACTTGAGCGCAGAGCAACAGAGGGATGGAGAAATATCTGTGATCGTGCGCAGGAGGAGATGAGAAACTCTGCAGAGTGTGAAGAACAAACAGACAGAAGGAGAAGGAATGAGAGAGAGAGAGTGGCAGCAGCAGCAGCAGCAGCAGCAGTTTCACAGAGATCCCTATCATTACATGGACAGGCCAAGTAAACAGAGAGAGGGAAGCGGCAGCATGATGTGGCACTGACCCGACCCGTTCCCGCACTCGGCTACTTTGGGACTGCTGCTTGTTTAATTTTGCACAGACAGCTCCATGTCCATGTCGCCACCGTTGCAGGGGAACAGTGTGGGTTGTGTTTTTCTTCTGGACAGACACAGCAACAGATTTCTCAACTTATTTCGAGACGTTATGTGGAGAATTTTGTTTTGTTCATTTAGGAATAAGGGTCATATTTTAAGGTTGTACTTTGCAGCAGTAATACAAACTAGACACCAGTGCAGCAGTAGTATACTTATAATAAAATATTATGGGGCAACTGCGAAAGTCCCCTAAAAGTGGGTTTTCATCGCCAATAAAAACCTAAAATTGTTATTCTTGGTCAAAAGTTTTTGTAAATACAGTTAATTTGAATACCTAAGTTTAGAAACATAGGCCCCATGTTGAAAAATAAGGGGATTCCCCTTTAATATCCAGTATACTTCATGAATATCACATTATATCACATGTAGTTACCTCGATTTTAATAAGTAGGTACTTTAAGCAGATCTACATCCATCAATTGAAGTTATTGATATACCACATCTGATACTTTCTGATGTTATAATTTGCAAAACAGTGTTTTGATTATTTTTCTTACCAAGACGATATAACCTAATTAGCTTAGCTTAGCATAAAGACCTGGAAACAGAGGTAAACAGTTAGCCTTGCTCAGTCTGATGGTATAACGATTTATTTATGAAACATCAAATCTCTTCTTCTTTGGTTTATGATTGTGGGTGGTTGTGGCTCTTGGCCCAGCAGAGTAATGTCCCGAAGTCTTGGCCGGTTCCCTGCTCACACAGTTAAAGGGATCCTCTTTATTTGTTTCTGTTTATATGTGAGCTAAGAATACTATTCTTAATTCCCCTCGAGTCCTGCCACTGCAGTGACCTTATTTCTCCACAGGGAATCAGAAACAATTTCCTCTAATCTTGTCTAACTGTCGGTCAGTTTACCAGACCAGAAAACCTCTTTGGTTATAAACTGTGAGTTGCAGAGACAAATGCAGTCTGCAGGATGCCTGGGATCCAGAAGCAAACTATACTTATTGCAACCAGCAGCCCATTGAAGAGCCCGCGTATCGTGTTACATAATGTTCTAAGAATATTTGTCTTTTCGGTTTTGCAGTGGCAGTGTGAGAGCACAGAGATTTTTATCTGTGCAGAGAAGAGCAGCTCGGTTCACTTTGCTGTAGTTCAGCTCAGTGCAAACCCTTTTAGTGTGAATTCCTTAACCCCTGTGTGTCCCAATAATGAAGGTGACAAAATAATCTCTTTTAAAAGTTTTCATATCATATAATAAACCCATCTTACTTCATTTTAGCACTATTCTTTAGATTTAAGGCCCATTAAGGTCTTTCATCATCTAGAATTGTGGTTTCTTGTCTCATCCCAGTGGCAGATTTTTTTGCCTGATGCACAATAATTCCATTAAATCTAAGAATATTGTCAGTATGGATGTTTTTGTTGTGAATGTAGTTTGTGGAGTCTACTTTGCTTCACTCCTCATCAACAGAATCTATTTGAACTTGAGCCAATTACAAGTGCAATGAAAACAAACTGGAGACATGTAAAATTACTCCCAGTGTCCATGCTCAGATTCAGGATTTAAGAGCAAAAATACAACTTAAGTCACGTTGGACCTTTAAAACTATCAGATCAAACACAGCTTCCTGTTTCATTTTAGCTCCGAACCGGAGTCTCACTTTACAAGAACATGTAGGAGCTGTAGTTCAACATTCAAAAACCACCAGAGACATCGTACATTTGGTTTCTATCATGATGTCAAAACAAATCTCTTCAGGGAAAAACCGGTTGTGTAAACGCAGGAATAGAAAAGATACAGTTCACCGTCACGGCCGTTTCCTCCAACACAAACACAAAAGTCTCATCATTTTTTAGAGACACTGGAGGGTTTGTAATCTGGCTTTTATCATTATTTGACACTTTAAAGTCTTCTAATATAAGCCTGTTGAACTCTTCCTCTCAGCGCCAAGTGTCAACTGAAGACATTAGACTGAATGAACACATCTGTAAACATCAGACCAATTAAGTTACTATTGGTGGCAGAAACTACATTTAACATCTATTTCCCTTTTAAGCTTTTACAATGGGAGAGGGATTTTGTACGGAAACACCATTAAAATCATAATTACCCACAAAAGTGAACCAACAGACTCCACTTCCTGCTTTTCTCTTGTTACCTTCTCAGGTGAGCCTCTCAAACTAGAGGGGGGGTACCAGACAAATCACAGTGCCATCTAGTGGCTGTGGCACAAATAACATATTCTCCAGCACCTTGTGAGCTCCCTCTCATCACTGAGCTGTGTAAGAGTGACATTGAAAATACACACAAACTGCACAGGATTCATTCAAGTGACAGATTGTCCGTACACCTCTCATCCCTCCCGTTTCTGACGTGAACGGACTTTAAATCAAAACTGGGACTTGGCACTGGTCTGGTCTCCATTATTTATTTTAATCTAAATGTGCTGCAGATCGGAGCCTGAGGACAGAAACATGTGTAGCTGTCCAAATATTTACAGTCTGGACTGTATATTATTTCATCCTCAGAGAGCTGCTCTTGGTCTGGTACAAGAAAAACTGTTCCTAGAAAGTAAAATCACCAGAGTCACACACGAGTAGAAGTGGATAAATACACAATCGTCTATACAATTCAGACCATCTTCATCTTTTATCCGCTCAGTCTGTATCTGTACCTCAAACACACACACACACACACACACACACACACACACACACACACACACACAAAACCAGATGCCTGCTCTTCCTCCTCCTGCTCGTCCTCCTCCTGTGTGATGTGGAAAGCAGTTGCTGCCCACCCGGGCGTATCCACAGCAGCTGTCCTCTGGTTGGTGGACGAGGCGGGACGGTGACATCACTGGGTGTCTTTCAGGATTGCCACAGAGATTGAAACGCTCCCAGACTTCCTCCGAGGAAGCGGGGGACGCCGTGAGGTCATGGCCAATAGTCCGACACGCAACACACACACACATGCATGTGAACTATTCTGCAAAACGGAAAAACAGCCACAGAGGAGATTTAAGGTGTATTCATAATTGTTATCTTATTCTCAACATCTTTGCAGCTCCTTCATGTTGCTTCTTCTCTGTCTGTTCTCCTGTTCTAATCACTAGAGGGTGCCAGACACAAGCATGGCCCAGTGGGTTCATCTTTTGTCGACACCATGAGTGAGCTGATGCAATCAAATACACACTTAATCAAATCCAGTCTAAGGTCCCTTTCAGATCTGATATCAACATCTGAGTTGTCCCATCACAAACAGACAACACTAAGTGTTAGTTACAGTTCTGTAGGAAACTTGTGATGCTGTGGGTTTGTTGGGAGATGTTGGATTAACAGGTATTTACGCTATAATAATAATAGTATCCGTGTACTTTGGATGTTCAGATATTTGGCTCATACTTTGGTTCCTTACATTCCTCCTACTCTGTTCCATATCTTACAACCTGAACTTTTACCTGGTCAGTATCTTTCAAACAACAATAAAATAGCAGCTACATTTATAACGTGCCATCTTAAGGCGTAATGAGGCAGGATGAAATACATCCTCCTGCCATCACAAATCTTGCCTCTTGTCCATTTTGGCGAGACCTCATGCGGCTCTAAGGAAGCAGAAGTAAAATCCATTTCCAGCCAGAGAGGGGAAAAAGGAAATGAGATAGGGCAGAGCTGGGAAGAGCTGGGAAGAGTGGCCACATGGGAGGGAGCGGTGGAGAGACGTGGTTAGAAAAGAGACAGAGGTTAGAAAAGAGACAGAGGTGAAGGTGAAGAAGGAACACTCAGGGACAAATACATTCTCAAAGGTCTCATGTACTATTTCAAACTTTTTCCATATTTTTTTAAAACAGCACACGTGTCTGCTCCTGGTAAACAAACTGATTATTGAGTCAATAAGTATCATTTGTTCAAAATATGTTTTGTATCAAAGACCTCACTACTGCAAACCGTTCTGTTTTTAATCAAGAAGTTTATACTACGACATCTGAGTTGTGGAAGTGAATGATGCAACACTGCTGAAAAGCCACTGAAGCGCAAACACTAACAAAACAACTCATCATTGGTCCAATGTGGGTTTGTAAACTCCCCAAAGTTGAACATGAAGTTGAAAAATTAATCCACTAAAGATGGGGAGAGGACTCAGTTCATACTTTAGCCTGTTAGCCCGTGCATGCACAATACAAACAGCTGCCTGCAGATAAAGACACAATGAAAGTCTGTAGATTTTGTTTGTTTGATGGAAAATAACTTGGAAAGTAAAATGATGATGATTAAAGAAGTTATCGGCGTTATGAAGCCTACAATACTTTAAAAAGGATATTAAAGGATTTAATCGGCTTATTTTTCAAGTACTTCCACACGTCCTGTGCATGTAACATCTGGCCTGGAATGTGTGTAATGCCTTATAATTAAAAAACTAAAATGGGAGGTCCAGGCCCGGGACTCGACCTTCCTCTCACTTCTGATATTTCTGCAAATTCCCTGAAATCATTTCATTCATTATAATATGAATGTGATCTCTGTCTTTGCTTTTTAAATGTATTCCATGTCTGTGTACTTTTTTCTATGTTACCTGTCACATCATGCTTTCACTAAAGGTATTTTTACCCCATCGTACTATTAATACATTTCAAGCGGTCCACTTAGATAAAGCGAATGCACATTGTGCTGCAGCGCTTTGCAACTCAATCCAAGGTTGTGTAATTGTTTCTCATACCAACAACAAGGGTTAGAGTTAAATATAGGATGTACAGTGAAGCTTTACTGTATTTATTAATAACCACTGTATATATATACACAGACCTCATCCGAGACTGCAAATGAAAAGGTAACAGCTAAAGTTCTCTGATTTGTATTTGTGACTTCTACAGTATATTATTGGTATGAACGAAATAATTATAAACATTTTAATGCACAATTCGCTCTGATAAGCTGCTGTCTGTCTTCTGAATGAACTTTGGTTCGACAATAGTCCTCCATGTTGCTTTATTTATTATATTCATAGCAAATATGCTGAAATTGTTGTCGTTTAACTACCCTGGACTGTGGGGATTATTTTGGTCAGGACAATAGTTTAAGGGCAGAATCACATGAAGTCAATATTATAATAAGAAGCTGCTCTTGTGGTCGTTGTTCAGCTTTCTCATGTAAACTGCACAGTAACATTCAGCAGAGACAAACAAAAGTGACAGAAGCAGCAAATAAAAGCTTTACTTGTTGCTGCAGATGACGCTGACAGCTGCTCCTGACACGTGCATGTATACAATGCAGCATTTGGCTCAGATACCTAAGGACATAACTGTGTTTAAATGAACATGATTATGATGTTTGCATGAGTCGCTTATGGAATATTCCATTCATATTCCTGTTTACAAAGCACAGTCTGATTATGATGTTTGTACACATCGATGTCGCAAAGTGCTGCAGGATGTTTATTTGAGAATTAGACGTATACATGTTTACTTATTGTGACTAAGGTCAATATACCCAAAGTCTTAATTATTACTCATTCTGAATATGACCTTATTTGGGTTAAAGTCATATTCATGGCAGTGTCGTGCCATACTATGAGGAAACTGTTCGACATCCCAGCATCACGCTGCAGGAGATGAACAACAATGGCAGATGGTGAAGTGACAAGTGTGACCCATGTGGATTTAACTCGCCAAAGCACCAGGTTTTCAGGTTTCTTTTCTTAGCACCAATAAATCCAATAATATCCTCAGAGATCCCAGTTGGTACTTTGGAAAAATCATCACAGCTGCCACTTGAATTGGACCAATGCTCTAAACCTGTGCATCCAGAAAAACGTCCTCTAAAGAGCAAACACAGCCACAGCCAGTGCAGTGTGTGCCAGTTCACACTCATGGTCATTAATGCTGATATGATGAGGGAACCCTATTGATTCTGGACCACTGTGGGAAGTAGACCGCTGTTAATGGCATTGTTATGAACCATAATATCCCTCTCACACTCACATGGCCACACACACACACAAAAACACACACTGACGCACAAATTCCTTGTGTCCCAGAGGGGTGTACATATTCTGAAGTGTTGTGAGCGCTGGCAGTCGGCGAGGAAGCAACCGAGGTCCTCCTCCCTGACTGCTTCCTAGTATTGTTGCTACATCCATCCATTAAGTGTCCTTGCGTCCTAATGAATGTTTGTGATCTTGATCTGTCTGTGCGGGTCTGTGTGTGTCTGTGTGTGTGTATGTTTGTGTACATGGGACTATTTTAGGTGTTAATCTCAGGACTCGCTGCAGAAAAGATGACGCACTTGGTTTGATTGGTCGTGTTTAAATTTTTCTTAGCAGGGCAGATGTAGAGTGACAGGGCGTGGCTTTAATTTTTCAACTTGCTTCCGGATTTTAGGTGATGAATGAAACACAAAAAAACTACACACAATGACACTAACACCTTCTGCAAGTTGGATTTGTGCAGTGCAGGATGTATTGTGTGGATCAGGTCGTTCCTCAGCCTCCATGTCGGAATAATCTCACCGAGCAAGTCAGTTTTAATTATAAAAACATATCATGCAGAGCTGCAGAGTTTCACTGTCATCATTTTGCCTCATTTTTTCCTAACCTTTAAAAGCATTTATAATTTGCATTGAACAAAGGTCGTCACTATTAAACTATTAGACTCCAACATGTCCAACATCAGGCCAAGCTCTCAGCCAGATGTTCCTACAGCATTTCTGTCATTTCATGTTTCAAACATCTGGATTGTATCAGGTCAGAATTATACACTCGAAAAAATGTTGGTGTAAGTGCACCCGAGAGAGGCTGCGAGCAGACTGAACTCAGGTGGCCTGAGGTGAATGGGAACCAGATGATGTACAGAACAGTGCAGTGTCAATACTTCTGTCTTTGTAGGCAACCTCTTAAAGCTGAGGCATGCAGGGAGGACATGTGTTGCACGTCAGTTTAAATCAGTGTTTATTTGTCCTCGTGCAAATATAAAATCTTAATCTTAATCTGGATCCAGACCAGCACCCACACAACACTGATGATCCTGTAATCAATTCATTCCCTAATGTTTACTTTTCAGTTTCATTTTCAAAGAGCACAGATGATTTTTTGTTATCCCTCTTGATTCTGAAATGTCTCCGTCGTCCTAACAGAAGTTTTTTCTCTCCCTCTCTCGTGTTTACAGTCTGGAGTCTGACATCGTCACACTGGAGAGTGAAGAGTCACTGATCTCGGCCAAGGAGCAGGTTCTACGAGAACGACTGAAAGAGACGGAGCGCTCGATAGAAGACCTGCAGAAGGTAAGAGAACATGAACTACTCAGAACCTCAGAGAGCGACTTACTGCAGACTCTGAAATGAGTTTTCTTCTACTAAAATCCTTTGATATTCCTCTTGTGTAGCAGCGACTCTCCCCTGCTGTATATTTCTGAGCTGCTTGTTTAATTACACTTTAATAACGTTTTTTTTATTATTAGTTAGAGCAAATAAAAGCTGCCGTGGCGCCTTGAATAGATCCTTTGCTGCTAATTGAAAACACAAGTGTGCATGAAACAGGATCAATTGAGGGAGAAAAGACAGATTTGTGTTTACAAAGCAGAGTTGTTAAGTTTTAATTGCGTTGTAAATCATTGATTAAAACTGGTCATGTAGCTGGAGACGTTTCATGTTGAGGGGAGAAGCACCAACGAGTAATTAAATAACATTTACTTTTCAAACAGAGCTGGTTATAAAATTGAAAAGTTTCTGTGGTGCTCAAATTCTCAAAACTCTGAAAATTGTTTGTTTTTTAACAACATTCTTCAATATATGTTTTTTAACAATTATTTCAGAATAATAATAAAAAATTAAGATCTTTGCTCACACAGATTTGCTCTTGTTTCGTTTCAGAGTCTGATGGCCCAGGATGGAGGTATGAGCAATGACACACACACACACACACACACACACACACACACACACACACACACACACACACACCCACACCTACACACACACACACACACACACACACACACACACACACAAAACGCATTAAAAATGCACAACTCACTGGGATGGTGTATACCCCTGAGTTACCCCTGTTGTCATAGCAATGGGGTCCCTCTGTGTGTGTGTGTTTGTGTGTGTCTGTGTGTGTCTGTGTGTGTGGATAATAGTCTCGCTGAGACAAGAGAGACGCAGGCCAGCGCACGCTCTCAAACCCCTGCAACACACACTCAGCCATACACATATACAGCTGCACACAAACACACAGATGCACACACACATGCGCACACACACACACACACACCCCGGGTCAGCGAGACTATTGAGGCTCACACTCACACAAGGCCATGACTCTGCAGCCTGCAGCCGCTGGCTTTATCCCCCACCTATTCACCAACAAGCCCCGTAAGCCCCCGAAGCTTTGTTCTAGACATCACACACACAAACACACACACACACACACACAGAGCTATAATAAATACACAATTGCAGACACACACGCTTCTGCTGCATAAGCACTGGACCTCTAGGGTGCTAGAGTTGCCGTGGATACAGAAACAGTGGAGAGTTAAAGGGTGCGTGTGTGTGTGGGGGGGGGGGGGGGAGCTAGGGGCGGGCAAGGTCACTTAGGGGTGTGGTTTGTCTCTCTGTTTAGGGGCTGTGGTGTGTGTGTGTGTGTGTGTGTGTCAGGGTGTGGTTACACACCACTTAGCTTAGTGCGTGTGTGTGTGTGCGTGTGTGTGTGTGTTTGTGTGTTTGTGTGTTTGTGTGTGTGTGTCCCTCTCGGCCTCTCTGACCATGTGTCATTTCCCCTCCTGTGCTCCTGCTCACTAGATGCCACCTGCTGCATGTCCGCCCCCCTGTCGGACTGCACGGACCCCAGCCCCAGCCACCTCGGCCTGGCCACGCAGCCCCGGAGCGGCCCACCTGCCTCGGGAGAGCACGCCATACCAAGACCTGGTAAGACAGAGGGAGGGAGGGAGGACAGGATGGATGAGGGAGGGGAGGAAAGAGAGAGAGGGAGAGAGAGAGGGCGGGAGGAGAGGAAGGTTTTGGGACGCGGCCAAGTTGGATTAAATCTCACACACACACACACACACACATGGAGAGTGGATAGGTGAAGACACACACTTCTGGTCAAATATCATGTGAACTTCAGAAGTTACACATCTTCCACCTCCCAGGCAACACACTCACACACTCAACATGACACACACCTATCCAGTGTGTGTCCACATGCACTGTGAGCACATGGACACCAGGCAAAGAACCAAATTAGACAAAAATGTATACTGTAGTTCTAAAATGTATTATTATTAATGTCAATATTATTATTATTATTAGTAGTAGTAGTAATAGTAGTATTAGTAGTAGTAGTAGTAGTAGTGGTAATAGTAGTAGTGGTAGTAGTAATAGAAGTAGTAGTTGTGGTAGTAGTGGTAGTATAGTTTACTGATATTAGTATCAGCATTGTAATTAGTAGTAATTTAAAGTAAAGTATTTTATGTATCAGGTTCAATATATATTGATGCATTAACCTGATGAGACTGAAGTATCAGTATTCATATCAA
>NC_070644.1:16752170-16835277 GCF_947347685.1 Pleuronectes platessa | reverse complement strand
AAACTCCTGCGACAACACACAGTACCTTCCACGAATTCAAATCCACTTCACGATGCAGGAACTGAGCTGTTTGCCATGCTGCTTTATTTATGGTGAAATCCAACAGACAGATGGAGTCAAAATAATGTTTCTTCACACACAGCTAAAACACAGGTTCTCTAAACCTCCTCTCGGGGGGGCGGGGGGGCTATGCTGTTTTACCCCCTGTGTGCTTGGCTCCGATGAAAATCCACCAGACCCCTGCTTTGAATAAGCCGGTTTATAAACATTCAATAAGACACAGTCTCAGTTATTTTTTTAATTTCTCTACTAAGACACCTCCAACTTCCTTTTCCTCCCCCCCCCCCCCCCCCAAAACACACACCACACACACCAAACCTACGAACGACCCACACACCCCTTCCTCGTTCACTCTGTCTGACCAGGGCAGAGAGGAGGGTACTCGTTGCCTTGGTTTCTTTATGTGCCTCCTCATTCTTCCACATCGACACTCCTACCAAAAGTTAGAGATAGATTCAATTAGACTTTTATTTCAGTTTGCTGTTGTTATTTTTTGGAAACTTAAATGGCCGTTGAATTGTTGAAACATGGGGGGAAGGAGGGAGGAGTTTTTTTGACACTGTAGTTTGTAGAAAAACGACTCACCCCCTCTCCCCCATCTCTCTCTCTCTCTCACCTCCTTCTCTCACTCGGAACTCCTGCGCTAACTCCAGCTATTCCACTGCTGAGGTCACTTCCTCCTATTCTCGTACTTCCTAACTCAGCAGCCAATGAGAAGCCGTGGAGCCCCGTTCGGCAGCCTGTAGGTTCGACGCCGCCACATTTTTTTTTTCCTAGTGTGCCCAAAGGCTCGAGAGCACAGGAAGCTTCACGGCAGCTTAATGAGTTCACTCTGGCAGTGAAGGGAGCACACACACACACACATATACACACACACACACACACACACACACACACACACACACATACACACACACACACACACACACACACATACATTTCCAGCTATGGAAAAAACATGGGTTACCACCACTTACAGCCCGGCACAAAGACGTGAAGGATGAATATAAACAGGCACTACTGAATTTACAACTACGAGCTTTTTAGACGAAGATTATGTGCAAATTCACGTCGACCTTTTTATCCATTAAACTCAGAGGAGCACCACCGATCCATTATGCTCTTTAGAATTCAAAGAGAGTAAAACAACACTGCCAGCTCGCACTGCAGTCGCCTGCCAGACCCCCGTTTACAAGGGTGCTACAAATAATGAAGTATGGGTGTCATTATAACATCATATATACACGCTATTACACTGTAGGTCATTTTCTAGGCTGGCTTTCAGAATGAAAAGCTCTCAGTGATCAGGCTCATTCTGTGGAGTGGTAATGGATGTTTAGGAGTTTGGCTTAATTTCCTGTGTCCTGTATGTTACATTCGACGCTACAGCGAGCCACCGGTGGTCATAGTGAGATCAATAAAGTTACACAACTCAGACATGCGATCGAAGACGACACTTGCACGTTAACAAACAGGTCAGTGAGGCTCTTTAGATACAATAGTGGGATTTAAGGGATGTTTTGTGGCTCAGGTTTGTATCGTGTGGTCGTGATGTCCATTTTTTCTTGGGTGTGAATGTGATTAATTCACATCATGACATGAATAAAGCTTCACAAACCGGATGTAATGGGCACTGACTGACCTGAACAGCCACAAAAACCTTTATTTTCAGAGTGCAGTGCCTTTTCTTTCCTTTTGTTTTTACTGGACCTGAACCAACGACTTAAAAAACAACCTTTAGTGCAACAGCTCCACTGTGGAATAGTCGTAAAAAAGAATGAAGGATAGAAACAATAATCCCTGGCGTTGAATAGTGTTTCCAGCATTGAAAGGTTCTTTCCACACACGGCTCCGTGCACAGCTCACACAATCTCACCTCCGATCTTTGCTGACACTGCAGAACATGCAAGCTTTAGTTTGACTGGCCCCTGCTGCTGTACCGGGGGTCTGTCACTTCCTGTGTAGATAAAGAATGTAAATACTATATATTCTATTTAGCAATGATTTTATTTTCCACATATATAGAGAGATCTAGAGATAGTTCTGATTATTTCGGGTATCGGACGTTGTTCCGATGTCCTGCTACGCCATATATGACGAGTGTATGATAGATTCATACATTTTCATTCTCTTAACTTCACCGCTTTGCTGTGTGTAGTCTCACGATTAACCCCAACCCCCTCTCTGCTGACCATGCATCCGAGGATCTAGAAAAACTTTGTTCAGAGACATTTTTCCTAATTAACCATACAGAGGGATTTGTACGGGAGCCCATGACAAGGTTCTTTTTACACGTGTGTGGATGTTTTCCTATATATGGCGTATCCTGCAACAGCCATTTGTGTCCATTCAATTGGGTCACATGTTAATTTCCACTTGACATGTGATCGGTGCATTTTTGTCAATCAAAGACACATGTTGAGGTACATTAAAACATCAAAATAATGGAATTTATTAAATAACAATTACAGATTTCGAAAATGCAAAGTCACTCTGCCCCTTATTGAAATAACCGTTTTTTCTCTTGGTTCAATTTTACTGCAACAGATCTGAAAATAAACAGACTTGGGGACAATGCATGATTGTTTGACTATGCAGAGAAGTGTATTCTGGGAAGTGTAGTGTTAGTTTCCACACACACACACGTGATGTGCAATGAACGAAGAAGCACTTACTGTAAGAAAAAAATGCAGCCACAATCTCTAGAGAAGAAGGAAGGTTTACCCACCTAGTTTGCCTGTGTGTGTGTGTGTGTGTGTGTGTGTGTGTGTGTGTGTGTGTGTGTGTGTGTGATGTGTTTTAATGCAAGGAGCTGTAGGTGATCAACAGGCTTGCTGAGTTTACCAGCCTCACTGCCACGCCTGCAGTGCTCCTCTGACCCTCTATGGCTGCCTGCCCTCACGGTTGTATGGACTGTTAAAATGAAAAAACAAAACAAAAGGAGCCATTTTCTATTGTTCACACTTCTCCCTCCTCCTCTTCTTCTTTCTATGGTTATGACAACTCACTCGGTCACTCTCTCTCTTTCTCTCTCTCTCTCTCCTCCTCCTCCTCTCTGATGTCTGTATCTTCTTCTTTGGTCAATAAAGCTGAGTTTCTCCAGTGCCCCCCTGCCGTCTCTCGCTTGTTGTTCTTTCCATCTGTCTCTAACGTTCACTTCTTCATCGGCTGCTGACAAACAGATCACAAGCTGTCCTTACTGCATCCCTACCTGTTATACTACTGCAACTAACACACAAACACACACAGACACACAATGAACTGTAGTGTCTTCCACATGCATAAACTAAACAAGTTGAAAGGATGTTGGGATTATTTTATAGAGGCAGGTTTTAACTTGCCTGCAGCGAGCTCTGCACCACTTGGTCACTTAATCAATTTGAAATGCACAACACTTAAAGTCACTTTGAATGTGAAGAAGAGGGCCGCTGTGTTTTTTGCACAGTTACACCACAAACACACAAAAAGCACAAATCAAAGTACAGTCATAATGTTTTCTATCGTCCAGCACATGTTCTGTTTTCACTTGATATACACAATAGCTGCTTTGATTCAGCAACTCCTTCCTTGTTGTGAGTAATTTAATATGTGGACAGTATTGGTGTCATAATATTTACTCACAAGCACATAATGAAATACAAGCTTGATAAACCGCTACATGAAATATTAATGAAGTCCAGAAACTTGGCCAGAAGACACAAAGTAATATGCTGAGTTGATTTCAATTGTTGAAATCCATTTGAATTCAATTCACAAAATAATAAAACACAGCTGTGCAGAGGAAGGAAAGGTTGAATGTTACTGCAGCATTCCTGAGGGACTCATGATTGTGTTATTTGATGAATTTACACAATGCAATAAATAAGTGTTTCATGAGGGGGATAGGAGAAGGGGAAGAAAGGAATGTGTGGATGTTGTTGAAGGAAGGAAAGAGAAATATTTTAGATTTAAAAAAGTAGATCAACAGAATCTAGACACCCCCGTTCTGTTTTTTCAGGAGCCCTGAGGCGCCCCCTTGGTGCTAATAGTAGGTACTGCAAGAAATCCTGCGACAGCTCATCAACATTGTCGTCTAACTTTACTTTACTGATACCAGGGATCACTTCACACATCACCCCTACCACACTGAGGCACTATAACCATTAACCATGTATCACAATCAGTTTTTAAAAACAATCTGCATTGCACATGGATTTATTCACTGACACCACAGGGAAAGGGCACAAACTGTATGTGTACAGGCAAACTAGCACAGTACATCAGTACATAGCAGTTGTGCGACATCATCTTTGTTTTGATAGGTCTATCTTTGATGACACACTGGGTGTCATTGTTAATCTGTGCCGGGCGGCCACGCTAACATGACTCACATTTCCCCAGACAACATAATAGAGGGTGATAAATGAATATATCAGAGATGTTGCGACTTCTGAGAACACACACACACACACACACACTCAGTCACTTCCAGCACACAGGATGGTTGTGTTTCCCATGATAACAACCACTAATTGAATTATGTTTATCATCAGATAATAAAAGGCTGCATGGTGCGTTTCTTGTGTCTTTAACAGAAGCCACAAACACACATGCATGTGGACACAACAAGGCCGTATAAACAAGTATAAACATATTTCACTATATGTGACACCATGGCCTGATAAGGTATCATGTGACATGTGACAACAATAGGACATAAACACTAATAAAAATTTGATATATTTTTGATTTAATCACAGGATAAATTGATAACTTTTTGAGATATTAAAGTAGAATCAGTTGAATTATTATTGTATGCACATTGATCCTACATTTGGACATTTACAGTGCAACAAGAGATCAAGTATCACATATACTGCTGATGCTACTAATACTGCTGCTACTATACCAGCCACTAATACAAATGCTAATACCCTTTATAGTACTGTCACTAGTACTTAGTTATATTATTTGTGCTCCCCATACTGTGACTGATACAGTAGCAGCATAGAGGGCGTTATGGTAATGATAGTAATAATAATGATGATGTCATTATGGTACTATCACTGGTTGTATGTTAGTCAAAGCAGTAGCAGCTGCAGAATAAACCCGATCTGACAGATTCATGTCAGTGTTTTCTGCTCCGGCTGCCGCGTCGTGTCTTCAGCTGCAGTGAGTGTGTGGGTGTCCGGAGGTTCAGGATGAGAAGATATAAAAATCAGATGAACTTGAATCATCAAGGTGGAACTGGGTCAGTGAATCAGCAAAGGATGAGACTTTAAATATACAAGGAAGAGGCTGCAGTGAAGTGAAGACTCTTCTTGGATTTGAAAGTATTAACTGACTTAGAGAATATGAGATTTGCAGATTCAGAATCCACCACAGAGACGTACGTGCAGGTTGTGTAAAGATGGATGAAACGACTAATTTATATGTCCTGGTCATATTTAGGATACAGGTCACATGGATGTTCGCATCAACTTTAAACAATGTCACATTTGCCCATGGGCTGTCATGTTTTTTCTTATTTCAAAATCTCATTTCAAATCCAGGGAATCCAGAGTAATGATCTTTACGTGACAAAGACCGTGAATTAATGTGTTCAAGATATTGTGCTGGATCATGCACGGTTATTATGGGAGGTGATGCTGATTAACAAAGATGACAATGCTAAAAAAATTAAATAAAAAAATTCTGTTTTATCACAGGCTACATCAAAACGCCCGAGGTTGCCTTGACAACAACGAATGGCTATCAAGCTCCCATGCCGATCAAACATCCTCACACTGCCATGGTGAGTAAACAGTGTGTGTCTGTGTGGTTGAATGTATGACTGCACGGACGTTTATGGACAATGAAAGAGTGTCATTGATCACATAATGTACCGAGACCAGATCAGAGGAGTCAGGGATGACACCGCGGCTCCGTCTGCCTGGAAATCTTTTATGATGCAGTTATAAGATACTATCTGTTCACCCTGTATGGATGATTACAGGCTTTCAAACAGCAACACCCATTATCTGTATTTTAGGGCTATCACTCCTTGAAAATAGTGTGTGTGTGTGTGTGTGTGTGTGTCTTGGAAAAAATGTGAAGTCACGAGGAGAACCAGAAAACAGCAGTGCTGAGAGTAGAGTTCTTGTACTAGATAAATCTTTGTGTCTGTGATCTTTGTGCTCATGCATCAGCTGAGTACAGAACATTCAGGCTGATAAGTTTAAACACTTCAGCTGGGTCAGGGATTGTGGGCAGAGAAGACTTCCTTATAATCCTGAACATCACATATTGAGGATCTTCAAGGTAAAACGTCCGAGGATTTTTTCAGTGGTAGTTTTTGCTTTCACCCTCTGGAGTTTGCAGTCACGCTGGGACGGTCGAATCAGGTAAATACTTGAATATATGGGTTTTCTATGAGGGGCCATTCAGGGATCAGTATCTTGCCCAAGGACACTTCAGCATGCAGATGGGGAAGAGCCGTCACAGCAGCCCCTGATGCGTTTGTGGGTCCAATCATTGTATTTAAAGCCTGTATTTAAAGATGAACAACATGACGGCTCCCAAAAGTGAAGCCAAAGTGTCTCTATGGCCCCCTAGTGGCTGGCTGCATGATGTTCGCAGCAGGGGGATGATATCTAAGAACATTTAGGCTAAAAACTTGGTGTAAAAGATTCAGTTTCGAGTTGAATTTGAATGTCGGGGCTTCAGGACACTTGGCCGACACCTTAGGAGCAGTGTGGAGGCATGTTATGGTTATTTCTGGTGTTGTTTTTACATTTTAAGAACCATTTACTCCCATTGTAATGGATATGGCTGCAACACTGTTTACCCCTGAAACTCCAGAAGTGTTTTGTGGACTCAAACACTTCCCCCACCACCTCCATCTCAAAGTGGTGACTAGATAATGAGGGTATTTTCATTTTTCGGGTGAACTATCCCTTTAACCAAACATCTCCCATCTGGCAACATCTGTCCAGAGGTCACATTCGAAAACCCCAGGCTCACTTACTTCCTCTCACCACCTCTGGTCCTACCTGTTCTGGAGTTTTCTGACTTTTGTTTAGAGATGAAAGTGCCACCAGAGCACATTTGAGAGAGAGGGGGAGAGGGAGAGGTGGAAGACAGACAGACAGACAGACAGAGAGACAGAGAGACAGACAGGAGGTGGGGGTTCAGGGGCTGCACGGTGGAGGGTTGCAGTCAGATAGTCTCGCAGCTCAATGAATGAATGAATGAAGCTGAAGGCAGTGAAACCTGATCTGCACGGGTCGGCCTCATTGTGCTCGGCTCGCGCGGCTCTGATTCTCTCTGGAACGGGACAGAACAGACAGAACAGACTCCCGGGAGCTCGCGAGCCCTGCATTATTCAGCGCGCGTGCCTACCGAAAAGAGAGAGAGGGAGGGAGGGAGAGAGAGAGGGAGGGAGGGAGGAGAGAGAGAGAAAGAGAGGGAGGAGAGAGAGAGGAGGAGTGAGGTTGGAAAAGCTGGCGCGTAAAGACTCAATGTCACCCCGGTCCCAGGCTGCGGTCACCGGCACCACCTCGCCGCTAGCATCCGCTCCTCCGGCTCCACAGTGCGGGTGTTTGGTGTGAACGTTCCCCGCGGAGCAGCCTCCATCTGCGGCCACGTTTAAGGAGGAGAAGGAGAAGAAGTAGCGGTCAGTAGGTCGGCTACGCCTCCGCCGTTAGAAACTACTCCCCGGGTTATTATCCGGTAATTAGTCGGTGTTAAGAAGCTCCGGGGGATAAGCTGCACCTCTCCTCTCACAGGTAAAGTGAATTAAAACCATAGCATTACTGGTTTAAATCGATTTTGAATGAAGTTAACAAAGGGGAGTAAACTCATCCAATGAGCTGTGTGTGTGTGTCCGTTTTGTGTATGGCTTTGTGTGTGTTTCTGTGCCTGTGTCTAATACCTGCAATCTCACTGTTTGTCTGTCAAAGTGTTGGACACAGGATACTCTCTGTTCTCTGTCCCCAAAGGAGGTCAGTGGACCAGGCTATCTGCTGCAGTGTAGCCTCTCTGCCTCATTGTGCTGCTGCTGCTGCTCCTCCTCCTCCTCCTCCTCCTCCTCCTCCTTCTCCTTCTCCTCCTCCTCCTCTGCATCACTTCAACACAGATATGAGAATGACCTTAACCTGGTTTTCATGACTTGATGTCATGTTCCTCCGACTGTGAAATCATTAGGATGACTTATACCTTGGTTTATTATCTTGTCCAAGCATGTGAACATTTCTATGAGATCACGATGCTTCAATATGATGATGATCTATTTTAGAAGTGGGTCTAAGGGCTGGGCAACGTGGCCTCAAATGTGAGGGATAAGCAAATTATATCAGCAAATATCGATAAGTATCAAGATAAATCTCACAATATTGTTTTCTTCTAAGTTTTGAGGTGGATTTTTGCTCCTGTGGTTCAAATCTGAGATATAACAGTAAAGCCACGTATGTGTTGTACCTCATCACCAAGCTTCTACAATGCATAAACATTATATAGGTAGATATTGAACGTTTGTTATCTTCTTATTGATTGAAATTATAAATTATATTGCTAGAATAACTGTTTAATCGTCCAGCAGCTCTGGTATTTCTTATACAGCTTGCAAACTCTTATTTAAACTTCAATCTGTTGTCAAGGATTTCATCTCAGCCTAAACTCCGGCTATATAAACACTTTTTAAAAAGGCATGCGATCAAACCGGGTGTTGGTTTTTATTTTAGTTTGCTCAAGACTTCTCTGTGCTTTGCCTGCAGCTGTTGCCAAGCAACTTGAAGTTTTGAGTTTAGCAATGTTCATATTCCACCGGGGACGAAACGTCCTCCTGCTGCATACGAATGACTTTTAATCGTCCTCTCGGCACCAGAGATTAAATCAGATCTTTCAGCTCAGTACATCGTGACCACTTATCCCACAAACACAGATTTATACAGATATAATACGGTTAAATACCCCCTATTAAATGCAGTGTTGATTATTATTGCAATACAGATGTATAATTTGAGTACAGCTGATCTGCACAATACAGAGGGACTGACGAGTTTCTCTCTCCTGTTTTGCATCCAGTTCACAGTCTGGACAATTTGAAGGAGATTTATTTTGAAGTTGCCACTTGGAAACAAACTTTACCCGGCAGATATAATCAGCTGCTGGGATTCATATCAGATGTGAAGCTGAGGGGTAAACAACGTCATGGAGGATTAAGTCTGTTTTTATTGCCCGCTCTCCCGCTCTGTTGAGAATAGCTCATCAGCCGTGCTTAGCTGTTTTGTTTGGTCATCATTTGAGATTGCTGGCTGATTCTGGAAATAACGAAACCAAAGCAACAAACTGCCAATTCAGACAGAGTGTTTGCCAATAACTCTGCTGGGCCTGGGCACAGAGAAACAAAAAAGAAAAATCACAGCCAGAGCTCTGATTTGATTGGATGGTTAATGACAGGAGGTACCTGCCACATTCTGAATGTCCTATTGAGGCCGTCAGAGCACCTAAAGGTTTCTGTGTGTAAGGTACTTTGTGTGTGTTTGTATGCGAGTTTGTATGTGGTGGTAGCGAATTGTGTGAGAACATCGACAGGTCCAACAAAGTTATCAATGATGTCTTCTTCCTCCAAACCACTCCCTCTTCCGAGAAAGCACACGCACCCACATGTGTAACAGCAACGTGGTTGATGATGCCAACGTGTCTGAGCTGAGCCGACCGAGCAGAGGAGGTGGAAATGGGAATGAGGTACTGAAGGAGAGGCTAGATAAGAGCGATCGATGCGATGACAGGAGACAATGGGCCCGAGGAGAGACAAATGGAGGTGCAGGTGCGAGTGTTTTGGGGCATAGCTTGAACAATCGATGTAAAGGCGAGTGGAGGAAAACACGGGGGGAGTGAGGAGGATGCTTGAAGGAAGTCTGTTCAGCCTCACTGGGCTCAAAGTGTTGTTGACATTAACTGGCCGACGGCCTTTCAGTGGCCGATCTGTTGATCTTCCTTCACCGGCCCATTTCCAGGAAGACAGTTATACTCCGCCTTGTGCTTTTGGACGAATTCCAGACGTTACAAGTGGCTCAAACAGATGACTGAAAAGTTACGTGTAAACTTAGCAAACAGTAGTTGGCATGCTATCAAACAATAGAGGGATAACTTGTCTATGTGTCATGCTAAAGAAATACAGATTTGAAAACTGACCTATCTACGCGGCTGGCTAATGATTGGACCAACCACATGCTGGTTTACAGCAAGATGTGGTCAATACTCCATCCACATGTTTGTCCTGATTTCAGTTGTTCCAGATTATATGACTACAGCCCGAATGTGGGTCTCATCAGCTGACAATGTGTGGACAAGAAAGCCAACACGTGCTGTGTTTGTCACTGGGAACCATGTGAGTGGTCCTCGGGCCAGTTCTAAGACTTGAGCCACGAAAATGATTTTCCCAGCCTGTTTTAAACAAAGCCTCCTCATGTTATTGCACGCCTGGAAGTAGCCGGAATTTTAAGCAGTTCTTTGTGGCGTGAGTGACACTTTGCGCCTACTTCTGTTTGGCCCATGGGAGTGGATGACAGCTCGATGAAGAGATGATGGGACAGAGTGTGTGTTGTGTCGGCTGAAGTGTTTCTCTGAACTTCCTCTTTGATCGTAGAGGGTTAGATGACGCAAAAAACGAAGACGACACCTTGACACCACGAGAGAGGAAGATTCTTGAAGAGATGATGGCACTTTTCTAGAAACATTAAACTCGGATATGTAATGAGAAAAGTAAATGCCTCTTTCTTGAGAAGTACATTATCACAATGTCCGCCGTCGCCATATTTTGTTGTTATTGGAAACTCTCTTCTCTGCTCTGCCCTCTAGTGGGACTCGTGGAAGTACGTGAGCAGGAGGAACTGATTTGATTGGAGCTGTTTCCTCCTTTTAGCCACGTCAACTAAAGAATAGTCTAATCCATGCCAAACTTCGTATGCAGTGCCACAGGGAGATGACCTCCTCATCTTGATCCTGCCTTCAAAGCTCCGATTGGCTCAGTTGTTTCCGCAGGGGGAGGATAGAAAGCCAAACCAAACTATATGATAAGATCAGAGACAAGCGTGTCGATGCAGAGGTTGGGTTTGGAACAGTTAAGGTCAAGATCAATGTCTTAACTCAACCTTCGTCTCTGCCCAGCCCATAATGATACAAAGGCAGCAGGGCTTTTTATTTCCATATCCTGTCGTGACTCATCGATTTGAAAAAGGACAAAGAAGGCAGACAAATGTTCAATGAAACATCTGAGCAAGGTCAAGGAGTCATTTTTTATGCCACATTCCATTTTTCGAAAAAGTATTTTGTCCTGTTTTGGTATCTGTGCTCCAGAGAGGAAGAGAACTGGAGGGATGCAGGAAATGCAA
This sequence comes from Pleuronectes platessa, assembly GCF_947347685.1. Lineage (NCBI taxonomy): Eukaryota > Metazoa > Chordata > Actinopteri > Pleuronectiformes > Pleuronectidae > Pleuronectes > Pleuronectes platessa. Next base: position 16,823,863 of record NC_070644.1, on the reverse strand, counting down.
CAAAGCAACGCAGCCATGTGATGGCCACCATTACACAACCTCCGCCAACAGCTATTGTCCAAAACATCCCCCGACTATTGTTGAGCCGCGCAACAGAAGTCATTCATTTAACACAAAGCCAAGCACAAACCACCTACTTGCACAATTACTATGTTTACAGCAAACATGCACACATAGACACGAAACAATACAGCAAACTGGACGTTTACCACTGCATCTGAACTTTTTGGTAATTTCTAACCAGTACTTCTAGTCTTTTTTCCCACACTACAATTCAAAACAAACTAAAGGCTTTATCTGTAGTTACAGGGAAGTCAGCAGGGAGGTTGACCTCTAATGTCAGGGCCTCATCTCACACCAGAGGGCCCGGTGTTTTGCTGGTGAAAAGCTGCAGAAGTCTCTTTATCACATTCCAGCTGCAGACTGGAATGTCAGCCGGCCATTTGAGCTTTAGGTGTTACAGAATGTACGAGAGGGGGGCGCAGGTTCGGGGGGGGGGGGCCGTCATCATTGCTGTTTTTTTTTGTAATCTTTTGAGAGCTGTGTGATGTGGGCCCTCAAAGTCAAGATACTTTTAGAAGGTGATGTCATATTTGCCAGCTTCTGCAAGGGTCTATTTTAGTTTTGAAGTGTGCTTGAGGATTTGTCACTATGGGAAATGAGTCAGAAACACTTTTAGTTCCTACCGCTTCATGGAAAATCTGTCAGGGGTAGATGTGTCTCATGACCTCCACCAAGGAGGTGATGTTTTCACCCCTGTTAATTTCTTTGTTGGTTTTTGTTTCCAAGCAAGATAACACAAAAACAACAGAATGCATTCTTGTGAAACTTGGTGGAAAGGTGCGGCATCGGTCAATTCTGGGGCCGACCTGGATCAGGGGAAGGATTCAGGAACTTTTTCAGTTTCTTCAACATTGGGAGATAGGGCATTTTTCAGTACTTTCATTGTTTTGTCAGGGAATAATAAATGGGATCTATAAAAATAAGGTACTTTTAGGAACTGATATTCATGAGTATGTACAATTTTGTGCTGTATGATTGAACTTAAGGTATGCAGCTCTACTGAGTGCTATTCTAGTATTTCCTTCGTGATGGGGCAGACAAAGTTTTGCTGGCAAAAGTGTGGAAATGAAAAATCCTTTCCATGCTAATCTCCAGTGAGCATCTCTCATGTGAAAACTCACTCTGCTCAGTATCTGCTGGTGTCATGATGAAGGTCATTCAGGGATGCTCCTGCAGGCTGCTGAAAGACTGATTGGGGATGTAATGTGTGGAATGCACAGAATGTGGCAGATGTGAGTTTGAGGGGAGTTTTCCTTGAAGGTTAAAGGTGAAGACTTGAATTTTGACTTTTAGTGCTAAAGTGATGGAGGTTCTGAAGCTTAATCAGCTGGACAAACAAAATGATTCTTATTTGTCTTGTACACAGTTGACGCTGTGCACTTGAGGGATTTTCTGGAAGTGACTCAGCGGAGACAGTGTATTTGTGCAGGACTAACAGACAGACGAGCGCCAAGCTGTGGCATTAACGAGAAATAAACGAGAATGACTGTGATCATCAGGCTCAGTCATGTTTGCAGTTGAAGCCAGTTGTCTTCCTGTGTGCAGCCTCCTTCCTCTGTCTAAATACTGCAGGCTAATGAGCTGGCTTCCGGAAATAGACAGGTGATTAACGCACTGCTCCCTCTCAGTGCAAGGCCGAGGAGCAGAGCTAGTTAATGCTATAAGCTACCACTGGGTAGCAGTTCACTCTCGCAGGACCACAGTGTAGATGTGCTCGGACTGATGGTCGGGGAAAGACACCGTTAAAGCCAAAGGTCATTAATAACCTTTTTTTTTTCCAATGCTGCTGGTGAGCTTGGTTTGAGCGTCAGCCATGCAGCATCAAAATGCACATACGGGAGCCAGCTACATGATCAGTCGACTCATGCAAGGGAAGAGTGTGATGGTGATGGACAAGAAGGTTGGAATCAATTTCTGATAAGTTCACCACAGTAGCTGTGTTGTAGCTATTTGAGTTTGAAATGTTCCAATTATTTAAGTATAGTTTAAATGGTGGTTGATTGTCTTTTACCGAATATTTCCCGCCGCCAAGGAGTTAATGTTTCGTCGGCACTTTGTTTGTTTTTTAGCAACATTATGCAAAAAAATACATAAATCAATTTCCATGAAATTTTGTAAAGAGGGGTGTAGCATGACCCATCAAGGAAGAACCCATTAATTACCCATTTGGTGCAGATCTGGGTCAGGGGGTGTATCCAAGAATTGTTTTAAAGAACATTGTGAGAAAGTTCCAGATTTTTCATTGATTTGTCAGAAAATTCATGGATTTAGCTGAAAAAGACAGATTTTTTGAATATGTGCATTTGGTATATTGAAAACCAGGCAGTTAACCACCTATAGTAGCTTTGTGTGTTGTGGTGGGTGTGTCCAGCTTCTATACATAGCCAGCTGTTATCCAAGTGAGTGTTGTGCTGCACCGTAAGTCACTAATCTAATCTAGTCTCCACTTTGACTCTGACTCTGTGCATGTGAGGCCACGCTAACTTTGAACTGGTGATTTGATTAACTGTTAAATACCTGTAACATCAAATGTGGAGCCGTAGATAAAACATCACGTGATTGGCTGAGGATGGGAAACGGCTAAGGACTACTCTACTGTTAATAAAAAAGAAGAAGAAGTAAACACAGCAATCTATGTGACACTGACCCTGTGCTTGTATCATATGTTATATTCAGATTTTCCCTAAAGAAAATGGCCACATTAGCTTCTCTGGCCACACATTGTATTCCTAAACCATTGTGTGGTCTCTGCTGTGAGAACCGCTGAAAACCCCCGATTCATGCTGGGAAAGGATTAGAATTATACGCTCAGTGAATTTTTCTTCTCACACACACACACACACACACACACACACACACACACACACACACACACACACACACACACACACACACACACACACAGAGACACACACACACACACACACCATTTCATACTTGGAACTCTAAAACTCAGTCATCCGAGTGTCGTCTTCTCCTCCTCTAGTGCAGATTTCCTCCTTGCACAATCTTTCTTATTATTTCGTGTTGTGACATTTTTTTTTCTCTCACATTTTCCTGTTGTGCGATTACTCACTGTGTGTTAGCAACAGCTTGTGTTGTAGTTAAAGGTTACAAACTAATGTATTGCAACAGATGAACAGAAGAAATACTTGTTTTTCGGGCCTTTAAGATGATTGAAGTGTTTTTTAGTTTTTGTATTGTTGTGATCACTGTGTGTTTACGTGTGTGAACTGATATGAAACAAAGGGAATGATGGTTGACAGCATGTACTGTGCCTTGCTAGATTAACAGCAGGAGAGAGCTGTGCCGTTACATAACCAGGGGGGAGGCCGAGGGAAGGAAAGGAAGGAAAGGGAACAGTTCTTTAAAAAAAAAAAAAATTATTGGCAAGAAGTTTAGGGTGTGACATTCTTCTTATTCCTGCTGTAGGTGGAAAATTGTAGATAACAAGGCAGAGAGGCTGAAGGAAATAAATTCTCTCCAAATACTTGGATTAAACATATCCCTGATATCTTATGACAAACGTAGTGAAGCTGTTCTCAGGCATGAACTTCAGAAAATTGGGTCAGGACATTTTTTCTGAGTTCATTTTTCACATAAAGGACGCAGCAGGAGATAGTCCGGGTCAGACACACTCACAACAGCAGGACATTTACCAGAACATTCAGGCAACGGGGAACATAAACTCCTCGGCTGAAATCCCCACGTCTCATTACCAAAAGCAATATTTGTATTATGTATATGTGAGGTTGTATTCTTACAGTTTTGCATCTAGATTCATCATCAAGTATTATTGCAAATGCACATCTGTGGACCAGATTCAAAAAGGAAGAAAAACAAGCATTGCTGCTTTTGCCTGAACCCAATTTAACAGAGGAGTAACATTGTGTGACTGTTCAGTGTGTGTTCTCGTCTGTGTTATGTCAGTTCGTCCTGCTCTTGTGTTAATCTGTCGCTCGGTCCTGTGGCTGGAGAGTGTGTGTTTACACAAGTGGTCACACTCTCTGACTGCAGACCTTTCTGCTCAAGAAGAGCCCTCCATCTGGGAGTGTGCAAGTGTGTGTCTGTGTGTGTGTGTACTTGTACTTCCCTCTTTGTAAGGACCAGTTTTATAGTTTATATTACCTTGAGGAGGATTTGGGAAAGTACCTCCATGGGCTGAGTCTAACTTTACATTAATTGGTTTGTAGATGGGCGTGTATCTAACGACAGCATGTTGTCAATTTCGGCTGTTGTATTTTAGACCATAGGTCCAGACCCTGGTTTGAGGCACCTGGGTTAGTGGGTGTAAAAGCCCCCTGGCAATTGGAAATTGAAGACTCAGATTTAACGTTCAGGTTAGATTTAGCTTTAAAGTTAGTGGTAATTGACTGGGAATGCAATTTGGTCAATGATTGTCCTCACAAAGATAGAACTACAAGTGTGTGTGAGTGGAGCATTAGTATTCAGCCTGGTGAGCCTCTCTGAAGCTCCTGTCGGACCCTTTGTTGTTGCTCTGTGATCGGGGGTCTCAGACGGTCGGGCTTGTGTGCGAGCGCTGTCATGAGAAGCTTCGGAAAAAGGACACAAATTGTTGCCATGAGTCCCGACATGCAGAATATCCCTCTGTAAAATCCCAAAGCTCAAAAGGCAACTTAACATGATTTCAATGTGGTTGTTGTTTTGGGCTCTCTGGCGCTGGGTAGGTGAAATCCCCTTTAATTTCACTCTTTTGTGCAGCAATGATAGGTCACTTTGCATGATTGTTGTTGTTGTGTGTCCGGGGGGGTGAAGATAATGTGTGGTCGTTCTTCAGCAGCTGTGGAGATTGCGTTATTGATGCTGAAAGACTTGGCTGCAACTGTTAACACCCCACAAGTCTGTGTGTGTGAATTTTTCCAATTCTTTCGTTTTAACTTGGCTGCTCTGGTTGTTCCAAACTTTGTATTTAACCAAATGTTGACCTCACGGCAGGAAAGCTTTAGCGCTCCGTTGACTTTTTGTGTGTTCCCGCGCAGGTGGCCTCTAGTGTTCGGTGTATATCCTGTGTCGAGGGCCATTTCCGTGGATACAAGTTAGCGGAGCTTCCTGGCTTCCTGTTTAGATGACCTGTGGGTTCTGATAGGCTTTTATCCAATCTGCCACTTCCCTTTACGCTGCAGCTAAATTTGGTTTAAATGTCTTAAAACATGATCAGTGCGCCATCTTTTATTTTGTTACCATTATCCAGCGAGACTTGAGTGTTTCTAAAAGTGGTGTGTGTGAGGCTGAAGAGCTGAGGAGGGCGTGAGCCTCACCGAACGCTCTGAAGGACTCAGCAGTTGGGAGCTTTTGTGCAAAAGTTGCACATTGTCTTTTGAGTTTGCCTGAGACCAGACATTATACCACTTGGGCTGCACAATAGACGACAGAGCCTTTACACTTCAACGCAGACTCTTCCTGCCTTTCTCAAATATCCACCAAAATCTGTTTGGTTGGAGAACATGAAACAGGGGGGGTTCAGATTTATGCTTCATTTGAAATGTGAAACCTCAAGTTGTGCATATTTGATCGGCCTAAATCAAAAATGAAGTGCTGGTTTGTTTTGAATAGAAAACCACACTCTTCCTCCTCCTCTTTCTCCTCCTCTTTCTCCTCCTCCTCCTCCTCCTCCTCCTCCTCCTCCTCCTCCTATATGACAAATGCTTGAAAGGTGAAAAGTTCATAGCTTGCTCTTTAATAGAGTAAGACATGATCATGCTGTTTCTTTGTCTGCATGCTGTGTTCCAAAAGTTCCAAAATAAGTACATGTTAAATTACTTTTATTACCTTTGTCTTTAATTGTACGTGTTATAATTTGTGTGTTAATGTTGTGTGTCGTGCATCTGAACATTAATGTGTCTCTGTCCCGCTGTGGTGTTCAACTGTGTCCTTTGCTGTTTCCGATCAATCATGATCAATATTCCGTGACGTAAGACGGCTGCGGGCGCTGCTCTGTATTGACGTGATGGCGTTGACCCAGTTGCACATATTCACACAGACCAGTGCCCATGAACAGTCAAATTCACTCTTGCTGTTCTTCTTCAGTCTCTGACTCTTTCTTAAACAAGAACTCTTTTCATCGCTCACACTTAAAACTGGACCCTGCTGTCGTTAACTCTTCCCTCTGTAAATCACCAGCGCTGTTTGAATGTCTCTGGTGTCTTTGTGTGTTACAACGCCATCCGGGAGTTGAACTCTCCACTGCAATAATTGAGTTACTGTCCCAATTTTGTCTGTGACCGAGTTCTCTTGATCATATGGGCTCTGGGTTATTTCTGGCCTGGGAACTCACCAAGAAGTTTTAATTTGTCATTTGAAACGAGGATAATTGAACGAGACAGGGTGCGGCACATCTCCAGCTGATTTATTTTTCATTTGTTGGTTTATTTTTAGAATTGCAGTGATGTCACCAAAGGAAAATTCATATTTAGAAGCAGTGGGTGGGACAAGCACTGTCTGTTTGCGTGGCTTCCTTTGCAGCTACAAAGTAGGATAACCTCTTCAACCTCTGGACCACCGTGCTTGTCCCCTCCTGCTTCCATCAGTACTTAATCTTTCTTTCACACCTGTCTTTTTGTTTGTTTTTTGGTTTGGTTTTCAGCAGGATTGCGTTAAAACCATGAATTTCCACGAAATAGAAAATAAATATAGGGCTTAACTGAATTTAAGGGGACTGTTGGACCTTGGTGGAGGTAAACACTCTACTGAGAGCCGTTCTATATTCATTTGGTTGTCAATAAGACATGAGATGTACAGATGGTTCGTACAGATCACAGATGGCCCCCCAGATTAAATTCAATCTAGGAATGTTTATTCATTTCTTTGCACGGTTTCAAAATATAAAAGCTCAACAAGTGATATTTCATCCCGGTGGAGAAGAGTCGGCTAGTCGGTAATAAGGGCAGAGATAAATGGTTCTGTCAGATACCACTGTAAAACGGCTGTGTCATTTGCTTATTTAGCTTTTTAGAAAGATGACAATTTATTGCTCTAATTTCTGAAATGCACTCTGCACGCTGGCACCATCCTCCATCATTTAGCAGCTGCTGACACAGTATTGCTAATCGCTCTTGTAAATTCGAGGAAAGTGTTTCCACTTGCATTGCGTCTTGATGTTCTAGTGTTTGAGCCGAGAAAGTGAACCGTGACTCAGGTCAGCTCTGGTTTCTGCCCGGCCGATCCTATGACCCAACACACATACGCGCACACACACAGACACACACACAGACACGCACACACGCTCACACACGCGAACCAACACCTGCTGGAAGTTTTAGTGTGGGCCGAAACATTAAAAATGTGGGTTTAGTCGAATATTTGGTTCCTAAGCACGTCTGAATGATGCTGTATAAATACAATTGCCTTGTCCTCCATTAAGTTTGACTGCTTCAAGGTGAACAAGCCCTGAAACAGCACTAACAGCCTCATGTGTCCTCTAAAAGCACTATTGATAAAATACTTTGCAGCTTTAGAGGCTTTCATTCCATTTAGTTTTTATTAAAAGGTGAATACAACCCTCACACAAGGCTGAGGCCTCCTCTGATGATGAGAGATGAAAATGTGACCCTCTCATCGTCTCCTCCTCCTCTTTCTTCAGTCATCATCTCTTCATCATCGCCGCCCCCCCCCCCCCCCCCCCCCCCCCCCCCCTCTGCCTCATAACCTCAGTCTCCTTAGGTTTTGACAGGAGCTGTGGGATAAAGGGAAAATGGGGCGAGAGACATACGTGTAGAGGTGAGAAAGAGAGGGTTTGGTCCTACACAGGAAGGGAGGAGTGGGGAGCCACAGGGTGAGGGTGGATGTTATTGGTGTGTGTGTATAGGAGAGCCGGTACAGAAGGGGTCTTTGTGGGTGAGGGCATCTGGAGAAATCCACACACACACACACACATGCATACACGCTCAGCCCATGACATCACAGCTCGCAGAGCAGCCAGCAGGAATGTTACTGAGAAAGGAGAGGCTTTGTGGAGGAGAGGAAAGAGACGGGAGGGGAGGAAAAGGAGGAGAAGAAGAGGAGGAAAAGGCTTGGCCAGGGGAAAAGTCCGGCACTCCCACTTTCTGGAACAGGACGGACCGAGACTGAAGGGAACAGAGCTGAATGGGATAAAACCTCCTGATAACGAAACAAAACTAAAGGAGGCTTGCGTTTGAATATTACAACGTGGATTTACTGATGTCACTTAAATAGACTAGCTGTGAGAGCAACAGGTGAGTACCACCCATGTGATCTATTTTCATAATCTTGTTTTGACGCATTTTGTGGCAGTTTTTTCTTTTATTAAATCGATTTTATTTGAATGAGAAAAATGGTAGAATGGCTGAAAAATATTCTTTGTGTTTCTTTTGGAAAAACTTCCTCTCATCTGTTGGCCAAGCCGGACATTTATATACGTAGGCAGCAACTTGGGAATGGAAAAGGAGGAGGAAGTGTCAGAATTCACTAAAGTCTGATCTAAAACCCAGACGTTTTACTGTTTATAGTCGTATTTCTGTTGGATTAGGTTAAGTACTCATGTCAAAGTTTATCAAGAGGTTGCAACACGATGCACTTTACCCTCTTCACACCGATTCCTCCGTCCAGCTGTTGGCCCCCCTCTGTCAGCCCACCTGCCTTTCTGCTGACACTTCCAGTCAGATAACGCCCTGTGTGTCCATTTAACCACATGTTTAGTTTAGTTTATCAGTTGCAACCATTGTTATTCAGCTTCCACAAACAGTCTCCACTGAAATCTTGAATAAGCGCATGATAGCACCGGGTTGGCCTGGGCTCACAATCCAGGGTGTTTGGACACGAGAGCACCGGGCTCCAGTTACTACACAGGATCATATTTAGCCAGGAGACAGAGCCAGGGGGAAACACAGACTGCTCTGGGTTACAACAGGAGCTCAGTGTGTGTGTGTGTGTGTGTGTGTGTGTCTGTGTGTGTGTGTTCCGTGGACGTATATATCATCAGGCTTTTGTCTTTACGTCTGCCATGTGTCCTGACCGCAGTGAGCGCTCTAGCAGACGACTGTGACGTGATATTAAAAGGCTCGGTCGATGAGTCTGTGTGTGAAACTGAACGATGGAGCTTTTGAGACATAAAGAGAGTGTGTGGGTTTTCCGTTCAGGAAGTGTTCGGGTGTATTGTCTTTTGGGTAATTGTCTTCAGGCTTATGAACCCCCCCTCCCCCCGCACAGTCTCAGGCGGGCGGCCAAGTGCATGTGCTCAAAGTGTGTGTGTGTGTGTGTGTGTGTGTGTGTGTGTGTGTGTGTGTGTGTGTGTGTGTGTGTGTGTGTGAGTATTTGTGATTTTGGTGCATCACAGTCGGAGAGTAAGTATTTCCAGATGTGATGGACATGAAGACAGAAAATGAGACAGCAGCAAAGAACTGACTCAGACAGACTCACATTTGTACTAATGTAGTTCTGCCTTTCCCTTTCCACTATGTGAATTGCCCCCCCCCCCCCCCTTATATTAACCTCAACAGTTTGAAGAATGATTGCCCTTTTTCTTTTCAAGTTAAGGATCCGAAAAAGCAAAGTAAAACTGCTATTGGGCATTACAAGACCAGGAAGGCATGTAATGTCTCTATATATAATCCTGATCACATTTCTAATCATAAAATCTAATATTTCCTCTCGGATTCGTTTCGGGAACTTAACCCCACCTCTGATTTTATCTTTAAACCCACGGCTCAAACATGAAATGATTAAAAACCCAACACTCAAGCACAAACGCTGGACTGCACGACGCTCAGGCTCAGGCAAAGTGTCCCTAAGACAAAATAAGGTTTGGTACCCAGCCAGGCAGTTTATACAGGTAAAGCAAAGACAAGGTCAAAGGAAGAAAAGCCTAAAACCAAACTGAGGCCGAAGACATTTAGATGCAGGTGATTCACAGGTGCACGACAAGGACACTGGCATATATATTTGCATGCATGAGACACACAAACACATGCTGTCCCTCATCAATGGTCCGACCTTGAGGACAGACAGCTATGCCTGGAATGTCAGTTCACCTCTATGCAACACACATGAATATACACCTGCGAAACAAATACACACACTTGAAAGAGCACACTCGTGCTTGCATGCACTGCTGCACACACACACTCCATTGTCTGTGGGTGTTGGTGTGTGTGTGTGTGTGTGTGTGTGTGTGTGTGTGTGTGTGTGTGTGTGTGTGTGTCTGCAGGAGAATAGCATCACATATGAGACATTCCTGTACTCTAGTACTGTTTTCCTGAGGCAGTAACAGGATATCCTCCCCCTCTGCACTGTCCTGCTGCTGGACACACTCACACATTCCAACACTCACACTCATGCAATGTACACAACGGGTCAGATAGATGTGGACAGAGGACCCCGTGTGTGTCCTCACTCATTAACATAAGTTGTATATAGGATGTAAAGCCAATGCATGAGTCCCTGAAAACTATATTCTCTCAAATCACCAGCAGGGGTCAAATCTCCTCGTGAAAATTGAAATTTGAACCCACAAAAATTGCTGTAACTTCAGGGTACTTGGTTCAATCTCCCTCAAATGTGTGTAATAACGGAGCGGCACATGCTGAAATTAAAAGGTGATAATGTGGTTTGTACTTATCTGTATTATTACACAGCCCCACAAAACCACTAGCATTGATGTAGACATCTGACCAGACGTGCTGAGTATTATTAGTTTAGTCGTCTGTGCTCTTGGCCCTTTTTTCATTTCCTCTCTTGCCTGAACACTGTTTCGGGGTTTTACTCATCAAACTGCAAACATAGCCTGGAATGCAGCACGTCTGCAGTTCAAACAACAAGTAGAGAAACTTATCAGCCGTAAACAGATCACATCCCTTACACAAGAATCAACAATGGCACAGCAACAACGTAGAACTCATGTTTTACTGTAAAATGTCATAGGTTTTAACTTTGCAAAATGAGGAATTCGCATGTGACCGAGCCAGACAGATCAGCAAAATGCCCGAGGCGATATCTTTTCTTTCCCTGTGAAGAAAAAAGGACACATGAGGATAGGAGGATGAGAGAGCCCTGAAGAAGAGTGGAGGAGAGTGTGGCCTCAGTGTGTGAGAGACAAGAAGGATTTTGTAAGGAGGCAGAGTGTCATAATCCACCATGTGACTTCTCTGACCGCTATTCCTTCAATGGAACAGTTCACAGAGCGGAGGGAGGGAGGAAGGAAGGGAGGAAGGAAAAGATGCACAAAGAGCAGAGAAGGGGCTCAGCAGAAGAGGGGATGAGAAAACCAAAGGAGAGAGAGAAGAGAAAGAGGGGGAGATAAATTAACAAAAATACGCCTTTCGCTTGTGCTTGTGCAAATAACTCTAAACATCCTTAAAGACAGTCGGATCTTTTAAGAGTGGGAGGATGTAAAAAGTCAAGACTCCCTCCTTATGTGTGTTTAACTGAACAGGGATCTTATTCACTCAAGTGACCCTCATTAAATCCCCCCCCAACACACACACACACTTGGCATGTTACAAAGAATGGGGTCCAGCAGCTCCTCATAGAAGTAAACACACCCTCAGAGTGGAGGTGTAATAAGCCCAAGGCAGTAAAACAGTGAAGGCAATGGAGTGTTTGTTTGATGGGGAGTCAATAAAAGACAAGAGCGTGCACATGAAGCTTCTGTCTAACAATGTCTCAGACAGATGTCTCACAAAGAAGACAGGGTCACAGGTTTGATCCCTGCAGGCCAGCGTGTTTCCTTTTGCATGCATTTTTCTAGATATATCGCTATCTGCGTTAATGTTTTCCAATTATGCAAAAGAAATATGTTTATTTTCCTAATTCTAGTTCTGTGACCCTTTTTTCTGACGATTCCAAAGTAGAACAGGTGCTCATAAGGACAGGAAACAGGAAAAGGACAGGAAAGAACTAATGAGGAAAAGTGGCTTCAAAATAAAACAGGAAATGAGACAACTTGATGGATGACAATAGGTCACGAGGATGGTAACATAAGATAATGAGTAGAAAACACTAATCCAAACACGAGTCCCTGAGAGTCTTTCAAGAACCTTAAAACCAAATCCAAGGATTTGATCGATCAGTTGATTTTTATTATTGTGTCATGCACATTATGTTCCGAGCCTCACACAGGCTGACAAGACACCATTATCTAGAAAAAGAAAAGAAAGAGATAGCAGAGTCAATAACATTGGACTTCTTCACCAAGATTTAGAAAGAAGAAAGGAAGGAAGACAACGAGGCTATGAACAAAAAAGGTTCAACAAAAGATCCACAAAGAAATAAGTGTTAAATGGGGATTCAAAAGGGTGTAACACACTGTTTAGTAATGATATAATAACCATATTTAGTGACTGTTTGTCATATTCTAAGAGCATCATCACATATAATGTTTTCAAAGTCACGTGTTTGTTTTAACATGAGCAGTGTATTGCAATAACGTGATTACATTTAATTCTGAGGCCATTAAGAGGAAGAAAACTTCATTAGGATTTTGGAAATGGAAGAAACACATTTTCGTCGTCTCAACAACTGCTTATGATGTGGCCTTGAGCCAGGCACTTAATCCAGACACACACCAGTGAGGCTGCTCAGTGAAAAGCTGAGGCTGGGAGGAAACAGGGACTGAAAGTGCGTAGCAGAAAACGTGAACCTCTCAACCATGAACTATCTTCACAGCTGCACAACCTGAAACATCTCTTCTAACATTTCCATTGCCGGTGACACACAACTGCAGAACACGTCTCATATCAAAGTGATGAAGATACAAATGGTTTCAACTGTTTTTAACTGTTTGAATTTAAATTGAAGAAAAGAAGAGTAAATTGATGTTTGTAGTAGTTATAAAGCAGCAGCATGTGTATTGCTCCCCCTAGTGGTGGGAACGAGTCAGAACACACTCCTGCTGCAGAGGTTCAACTCAAAACACTGTGCTACTGCAATGCAGACAGATATGTGTGTGTGAGTGTGTGTGTGTGTGTGTGTGTGTGTGTGTGGGTTAGAGAGATTATAAATCTAGAGAATATCAGATTTGTATCTTTTTGTGCTAAACCTGGTTGTTAATTCTGGCTTTGAGCAAACATTGTATGTGTAGTGTGCAGCCCCTCCGTACTGTATCTCTTAACCCACACGCCCTCTCTCTGTTTGTGTGTTTGTCTGCTGACACAGAAATCGTGGCGGGCAGCCGAGGATGTCAGTGACTCAACGCCGAGAGAGCGAGCCCTGAAGAGCGTCAGTTTCCAGGAATCGGTCAGCGTTATCACCGACAGGCCCGCAAGCATGGAGCTGGAGAGCCAGCAGATGCAACATGGCTGCTTCGGCAGTCCCAACGACCGAGCCCACGGTGAAGAAGAGACTCCGGACAGCGAGGTGGCTCAGGTACGCATGTCCTCAGAATCCCATTCTTAGAAATCAACATCGACAACTGTGAGGTTTTCAGATTCCTTTTGGGTTGAGTTGTAATTTAACTGGTGATGTCAGGGTCTATGGTCTTGCAGAACATCAAACCTCTTATTTTGCCATGATGATACAGACATGTATTGTGCAGGAGCTCCCCCTACATTAATTGCGACAAAACAACACTTTTCATTGATATCATTATATAGTTATATGGCTTATCATCCAAATATCATCCAACAGTATGAGGTGTTTGGTGACCAATATTGTACAAAATGATTCCACTGCAGCAGCCTGATCATGTGCTGTGTCCACAGGAGATCCGTTACCTGGACCAGGTGTTAGACGCAGCCTCTGAAACACCCACTAATGGAACCTCGTGTCCGTCAGATCACCACAAACCAATCAGCGTTGACAGAAGCTCCCCCTCTGTCTGTGTGTCAGCCTCCCCTCCTGTCAATCACCAGCCGCTCATAGTGGAGGGACACAGACAGACAACGTTCGTCCACCAGGACGACTCCCTGGTCAGAACCAACGGGCACGTGCAGGGGGAGGAGTCGGGGCCCGGCAGGGCGAAGTTTGAGCTGAGGGCGTTTCAGGAGGAGAGACGGCCCGCAAAACTCTTTTCACCCGGAGAGGAGCAGCACATCAGAGTGACGAGGACACGACCCACAGAGGAGGTGGGCAGCCGACCACAGAGTATATTAACAAAGATGGACGACAATAAGAAGACTGTTATAAAATCAACAGACTTCATTTATGCAAAATAAATCCTTTAGAAAACTAGATAAGATGTTCAGTTGAGTCATATTAGACTGTAGTTACAGTCATTGAAAACCTTAACACTTAATGTGCATGGATGTTTCCTCATTTCTAATTCAAATGAATTGAAAAGCTAAAGTTTCCTGTTGGATCCTCGATGGTGATTCTCCCCCATGTTTGTTTTCTCTGGTCAGGTTCACGAGTTGGAGCGTGAGCGTCAGGAGCTGATCAAAGACCAGGCTGTGAAGAAGAATCCAGGCATCGCCAGCCGCTGGTGGAACCCTCCTCAAGAGGTGGGTTCCAGTTCATCCTTGATTCCAGTTTGAATTCTGCTGCTTCCCGACAAACTGACTGATAAACAAACTGGTTCTTTGATTGGTTTGTGTTTTTATTCTTTCCAGGTTCCTTTGGAGGAGCAGCTGGAAACTGACCAGCTCGAGTCGCTCAAGAAATACCAGGAGAGGAAACAGCAGAGGCAGAATTATACCTACACATACACACAGGTAACACACATACACACACATACACACACATACGTTGATGATGAGGATTACTTTCTCTCTTTTCTTGACACATTTCTGTCTCCATCTCTGTTTGCAGCCACAGGTGACAGGCCCTCCGTCAGTGGTGACCTTTGACCCCGAGCTGACCAGGAAGGAGGACATTCTGGAGAAGCAGATTGACTTCTCCTCTGCCAGGAGGCAGTTCCTGCTGGGGGAGACGACAAGGAAGGACGTAGCTCCTCAGATATATTCGGCCAAACCTTTCTCGAAAGCCTCAACCAGGAGCAGCCAGGGGAGCGCTGACGTCGTCGCTGACACCGGAGAGAGTCACGTGACCTGGTCTGATGAAGGAATCGCAGGTGAATTCACGTGCGCACGAGCCGTCATGAAGATCCTGCGTGAGGAAGAGGAAGGGAAGGGTCATTTCCTGCCGCCCTACAACCCAGAGGAGTCCGACTCGGGGTTGGACGACCTATCTGTCCGCTCTCAGGACACCACGGTGTTTAGCTTGGATAATGTTTCCGACAGCGGGGCTTCGCTCCCCCCTACCCCGCTGCCACTGACCCCGGTGTCACCTTCCACCCCCCAGCCCACCACACCAGTCAACGGGCAGGCCAATGGCAGTCCAACAGAAGACGAGCTGGAGTTTCACGCCGGGGTGCTCGTCCAAAGCGCCATCCAAAATGCCCTGGCGGCTCAGAACGACGGGGAGTGGCAACAATTGGACTTGGATTCTTCCCAGTTCAGCACTCCGGTGTCTCCATCCTCAGCTTCCACCAGTAGTCCAGTGCCAGTCTCCGTCTCCCCTGTGTCTTCTGGTGGAGCTCCGAGTCTCCAGTCGCCTGTTTCCTCCAGTCCAGCTCCATCCAACCCGTCCCCTCTGCCAGAAAGGTCTCCAGAGGTGAGAGTCACTCCCGAAGAGAAACCGTCAGACTTCCTGGAGACTCAGCAGCCACAACTCCAGACTCCTTCCCTGCCGCCATCTCAGACTGTCTCCCCCCCGCAGAGAGCCAAAAACGGGGGCCCCAGGATCAAAATCCAGTCCTCTTACGCCAGGGCGCTTGCTTCCTCATCTCCGGCTCAAGCTCCTGCCTCAACCGCTCCCGTCTCCAGGCCGACCCCAGTTTATCGCCCACCTTCCCCTCCGAGCCCGGAGAAACCAGAGTTCAGCTACTTCAGTAAGTACTCCGAGGCGGCCGAGCTGCGCAGCACGGCTGTGGCAGCACGATGCCCCGAGCCGGAGGCGGCGGCCAGCGGCCCGTTCCGCCTGCGCTCCAAGAAGCAGCGAACATTGTCCATGATTGAGGAGGAGATCCGAGCGGCTCAGCAGAGGGAGGAGGAGCTAAAGAAGCAGAGGGAGACGGTGCCCCTGGTGAAAGTCCGGCCCAGCAACGCGTCCAGCAGCGGCCACGGCCCTGCGAGGACAGGGATGAAGAAAACCACCATTTCTCCAGCAGATAAGATGAAGAGCAACAGTCTGCCAACTAGACTCACACTGACAGCGAAGACAGCTCCGGGTTAGTTGATTGAAAAACCACCAAACTTCACGTGATCGTGTCACTTCAACAAACTTGTCTGACTCTTTGTGTTTTTGTGCGATTCGCAGGAAAGATCGAGAAGGTCCGACCGGTGCCGCCCGTCTCGCCCTCGCCCTCGGAGGGAGCCCTGTCCGACGCCGGCAGCGAGGACTCCGGGGGATCACGACCCAGGAACTACATGCAGACGCTCATGGAAGACTTTGAATCCAACAAGGTGAAGAGGAGGGAGAAGGTAGAAGACAACAGTGTAAGTATTCCATCAAAGATTTAAAAACTGTCAACCAGCAAAAATACAATAAATCACAAGAAATACATTTTTGTTTGCATGATTGTTACCATTAGTTTTTGTCATTTACTCTTGAAAATATAAAAAACAACACTGCTACGTCCCCACAAAAAGTATGATCGATCAAAATCTGGACCTTCCACCTAGATGTTGAAATATTTCTCTGTCAGTGAATGTAGCACAAAGCTCACAGCAGCCTGTCTCAATGTTAGTGGCCTGAAATGACCTCTCATTTGGATTCTGTGAAGTCAGCATATATTGAATACCCATGACTCACTGGTATGAGCAAATTCTGTGCAACACCAAAGGGAATCTCCCCTGCCTGAAACAAGAAATGAAAATGTGTATCTGAACACGTCTGTTAATCGTCATTATTAAGATTTAAGTGTCTATAAGTGACAATAAGTGTTGGATTTATCAGACTTATCTGTTAAAGTAAAGGTTTAAAGACATTTGCAATCACACAAAATTGGCTTGTTTCATGGATTGTCACATAATGTGAAAAGATCAACAGTTTCACTTCTCCTAATTGAATCTGTTCACCAAGAAATCATGAACTGCAAAATAGATCAAAAATGTTAACGTGTTAATTTCCTTTTCAAGATATTTTCCTGGATGTATCTTGAACTGACCACGTTGCGGTGCGCTCTGTTGTTGATTGTTTCTCCATGATGACATCACATGTGTTGACTTTGTGTTACTGTTGCTTCTCTCCTGCTGGTCGGTCAGTATGCCCGTTTGCTGCTGGCTAACGAGGTAACCACCGAGGTACCTGTCGCCCCCCCCCCGACCCGTTCACTCCGTTCAACTCTGTTTACATCCACAGACCTGGGCCAGACTCCAATCTAACAAACACTGTGTATTGTGAACTGTTTCTGCACATTCACAACCCTTAAATCCCATAATAGAGTAGCTTCATTTACCGAGACCTAGCATCTAATTGAAAGAACCATTAATCCAGATGATCTTAATATGATGACAAAGTTGTTCCCATGGCAGTTTTTGTATTGTCATGTCAAGTTCTTATATAAACAGAACATTTAAAGCAACACTGTGTCACTGAGCAGCAGCGCCCCCTGCAGCCTCTTGTGTGGATTGATTCTTTAAGGCTACGTGTCGTGGATTGAAAACAGTCGATCCTCTCTCACTGAACGGAAACGAAGCTGGACCTGATTCTTACGATTCAAGCTGGGATCAGACAGCTCCACACTTCTCACGGGAGATTTTTACCCAATCAGCAAAGTTACATACAGAGCAAAAGGAGACGTTCAGGGTGAGGGGTGGAAAAGAAAGAGGAAACCTTCTCCACCATCAAACACATTTTGAAACTGATATTTTACAGTAAAAAAACAAAGTTGAAAAGAGTGCTGGAGGATGAAAGACTCAAAGAGATAACACAAAACAGTATACAATTATATAGAAATAATAGGGTATTAAGTGAATAGAAATAACTTAAAGACTCAGGTTACACTTAAATGTCAATGGGAATGTAAAGAAAACCTAAATCTGTTTCTATCTGGTCCCAGGTCTGCTTGTGGTCTCACTGCTTATTGTTCTGTGGTGGTGTTGCTGCATGTGCCTGTCCTTTGATTTGTATGTGTGAGCTTTGATCCCCCCCAAAACACACACACAAATGTTTACCTTCTCGACCAGGACGCAGGATTTATGAGCTATACTGCAGCCGGCCAAAAGGTGGCGATCAAGACGCTCTGGCTTATCTTTAGCTTCTTCTTTATATACATTTCAATCTGGTTATCATCAGTTTGAGGTCTTATTTACAAATGATGGCATCAATGCTTCTGTTTCCAGCGACATAACTGGACTCAGTCTAATGAGAATCGTGTAGCGTCCTCCTCCATCATTTTAGATCATCATCCTCTGTTATGTCAGATCTCAGCATCGCAGCTTCCACCCGCATCTACCTCACCTCCACCCTGAATCCTGCTCACAGAGAAATTACCCCTGTGTGTGAAGATGGGTGTTTGTATTTGAGAATTAAGTTATGAAGCAGTTCTGGTGTTTAAGCATGAAACTTTTGTTGTAATTATCAATTTCAAATGTTTTTAAAGTCAAATGTTGCAGGTGCGCTTCATTTTGCTGTTTTATTTTGACAAACGTGGCTCAGACGTGAAACCGTCATTGCAGGACGATCTAACCAAGCGCTCCTTCAGTGTTTGACATCCACTGCACGGCACGTTAAAGTCACTGTGGTGTGTTTTGTTTGTGACGGAACAAAGCATGGGTTTGAACCACTTCTTAGCTCACAGCAAAAATCAAAGTCTGTACGTCTGATTGGGTGTTTTGTGTTCGTCAGGTTCTGGAGGCCACTCGTGTCACCAGGAGGAAAAGCGACATGGCGCTGAGGTGGGAAGCCGGCCTCTACGCCAATGAGGAAGGAAAGGAGGAAGAAGAGGAGGAAGAGGAGGAAGAGGAGGAGGAGGAGGAAGAGGAGTAAAACGGCTCCTTTGGAGAGACGGTGAAGGGACTTGGTCGGAAGGAGGAGGTAGAGGAGGATGAAGGAAGAAATGCAAACAAAAGGACAAAGAAAAGAAGGAAACAGTATTTATTTTACTTATAGTATTCTGATGATCACGTGAACCGCCGGCTCGACCGATGGCTCTCATCGAGGAGATCGATTTTTGGACCTGACGACTGAAGAGGAGCTAAAAGACGAAGAATATGTGAGAGACATTTGAAGTGTTGCAGTGAGTGACACTTTGAAAAGGGTTTTATGGTTTAAGGACGTTCTGCAGAGGTTTATATGGGACAGAAGGTTTTTTACTGGCTGGTAGACGCTGAATGACTTAAGTATTCATAGGACTTTTCACTTTCTAGTTGACATGCAGGCTGAGATCTAAAGATTTTATTACGACAGGTCGCCTGAGACCTGATGAGAATGATGGTTTCTGGCGATGTGAGCTTGATGATAAACCGCAGTGATCTTTAGAATGTGTGGGAAGATGATGCAGTAGATGAGCGGGTGTGTGCTGATACTGGTTTTGATGGTTTTGATGCTAGTGCAGAGAGGATGTGATGTTTAACAGGATTCTAACCCAAGCATCACTTTCCGAACCTGCAAAGTTTTAACAGCCTGTATCCTGCGGTGCCACAGCCCATCACAGAACAGTAATAACACACAGACAACACGTCGCTCTGAGCTTTCCCTTTCAAGCACCTGTATTAAATCTCAAGTGGCGACTCGAGGCTGCTGCACACTAGAGGACGTTCAGGGTGATTATAGACCCAATTTGCCCTTTACGACAATCGTGGGGGCGTTTCAGCCTGGACATCACTTGATGCCGATTGTCTGCTCAAATAATCCTGAAGAGGGAGGTGTTCACAAAATAATCGTAATTCCACCGGTTGAGTCTGAGTCTCCATGATCTCGAATCGATTCAAGATCATGTTTGATAATTTACGATAATCAGCTCCTCCAGAAACCCTTAATAGCGTGAGAGAAAGAGAGAGAGAGACAGAGAGACAGAGAGACAGAGAGACAGAGAGAGAATGTTGTTTTTCTTCTGAAGTCACGTTTATCAAACTCAAAATGCGCCTAAAAGTTCTTTGCCAACCGCCATAAATGAACTGAAGAAGAAGAAGAAGAAGATATTCCAAGTTTCTGTGCGATTTCAAGTCTCTGGAAATCGCCACTGTAAAATCGTCTCCTACAAACTGCAACTGTGTGGTCTGACGTTGTGGCCAAATCATCAAGTGTATGCGTTCTAAGATTCTAATCATGTCTGTGGTCTCCCACGTTTATAAAATCATTCAAGAGTTGAAATCCTCTCGTGTGCAGCAGCACTCAAGCGTCAGCTTCAGGGAGGAAACCTGCGAAACGAGCATCGAGGTGCAGCTTCACCTTCGACCTGTCAGTTCAAGGTTGAACGCTTCACACGTGTGATGTAGTTTTGATCCTATCCTGCATTACTACTTTTTCGGTAGACATTAGAGAGAACACAGAGCCCCATATAAACAAATCACTATTCTTCAGTGTGCAGGAGGAGAAAGGCCGGGGGGGAAGGGAAGCTAGCTGCAGGTTATGTTTGAGTCAGTATGTGTTAAATAAAGAAAGGGCTGGGTCCAGGGTTTTATATTCTTTACAAAAAAAAATCACTTATTTTACCTTCGCTGGCTCCGCCACTCGGTCGAACCTGTGCTTTTTGATGTAAGCAGTTTGTTTTCATGTATTATACCGAGGTAGGACTGTGTATTTGATAAATGATCTAGCTGAGGATAAAGTTTGATGAAAAAAATATATATTGAGGAAAAAAAGCTTTTTATAACAAAGTTGTGATACCAAAAGCGAATGTTGATATTCAGAGAGAAACGAAGTGTGAGGCCTATTTAAGAAAATAAAAGTACAGCTAGTGTTCATGGTGTTACACTTGTTTCCTGAACTGACACGAGCACACGACAAGTCGCACACAGACGATCAGTAGCAACGGACTGAGCAGATGTTCATTTTACTTTCTGCAAGTCAGGGTTGTTGATTTTTTTCGAAAGTGAATATATTGATTTTGCAGGATGTCGGGATTTTCTTGTTTTGATAAAATGGACGAAGAAGAGACTGATGATATTGTGGAATGTCCCATTGTAGAAAACGATGTTTCTGTTTGAAATGAAATCACGAGAACACGCTGCAAACACAAATCGGTAAATAAGTGAGGATTGAAAGTAGAAATGTCGATGCAGTGTTTGTGAACCACTTTTCACTCTTTATTTTGATGCCATCCAGATTTTTTTTTTATACAGAATTATGATATTTTCTTTTCTGTAAATCAAGGGTTAAAGTTTTGATCAAGTGTCCTTCGGCAAAGTCCCCGACTTCTCTGTCTGCTCCCCATGAACAAAACCCTCCAATAAATATGTGAAATTCAAAGGAACACTGAGGTAAAATTGCACAAAATGTTAAAGAAAATTAATGTAGGACAAATTCTCTCACTTGATGATTATGAATCTGTATTGTTTTGTATTTAAAGGAAAATTCCCAGTTGGCAAAAAATGCCAAACACAGATGCCAGCTGCTTCACCAACCAGAAGTGAAAACTATAGTGACTTCACTAATGTGCAAACATTTCCCCCTGAAACAAAAACTCCCATTGGTTCCAGAGAATCGTCCTTGTTCTTGTTTTTATAAACTTTTAATAATATATAAAAGGGGAAATAAGTATTTAATGATAAACTACAAGGGTGTTTTTTTTTTATGAGAATGTAAAGGAAAGTGTGTTATCGATATCACAAGTACAACAAGGAAGTGCTGTGTTGCTGATCCTGCTTTGAGATCTGTTCTTAGCACAAGACTTATTTGGGATTTTCCAGACATGACTCAAGCTTGCAGACATCTTCTTCTTCTTTTTTTTTAAATGCATATTTAGTCATTGTGGCTCTTAATGCTTTCCAAAGAGAAATATTGGAAATATGAGCTTTTATTTCCAGGATGAATAACAGATCATTTCCTTTGTGATGAATGATTGTTTTACTGTGGCCTATTCTCAAAAACTGTATTCACAGTACAATTTGTTTTTTTGTATTATTAACAGACACAAAACTATTTCTGCTTCAAAAAACCTGCCGCGATTCTCACTAAACACTTTTGAAAAGGAAACAAACATCACGAACACCCAGAGGATTCATAACTGTGTGATTTACTCTTATTATTATTATTATTATTATTATGCTTTTGTCGTTTGAATTGACGGTGCAGAGGAGATTTATTTATCATTTGAAGACGCTGGTAGCTTGTTGTCGCACCGAGCTTCAGTGTGTGTGACAAAGCAATCGATCACGTATTCGTGTATAACCTCTGTCCCTATGTTAACCACTTGTATGCTCATACTCTGCTTTGTTATTTTATAGCACGTGTAAGGCTCACAGTTATACACCTACTATACATATTATGAATATTTTCTCATTAAAAACAAAACGTGTAGATGTCGGGTCTCTGAGTGGTTCGTTTACACACACACATGCTTTTATTTTGACACTAATGAGATGAACAGGTACTCACATGTTAGTCCTGGGATGACGTCAGTGAGCAGAAGTGTTCGTGCTTTTGAAAATCGTGTTTTTCAGCTAAGAGGGATCATCCTCCATCTCTCTAACAAATAATAATAACTTATTTTAGGTATGTGGCACTTTTCATGAAGAAATTAAAACTCAGAAAACACCGCCCACCCTTGTAGGACTCAAACACTTCCCCCCCACCCCACCCCTCCATAGACATAGTAGTGAGAAGATAATCAGTGAATTTTCCTTTTTTGGGTGAACTATCCCTTTAAGTATAATATTGAAACTAGATCAAAATATGTCTTCATGGAAAAACCATTAAAACCAACCAGTCAAACCAGCAGCAGGATCTTAAAGGGAAGTTGTCTTTGGAATAAATAACTTCTAGTCGAACCTCATCATGAAAGTTACTCCAGATGTTGAGTTACTTTCAGTTTGAACAACAGACTGTTTCTCCAAAGTTGTGGACACGTGAGGAGGAAGTGGGTGTGACGGTGTTTTCTCTGGTTCATGTGTTGGAACATCCTTCAGAATCAACCCGGACTTCTGCGTCTGTCCTTGGGCTTGAATCACACCCTCACTCTGCTCCTGAGAGAACCATGGGGACACCGAGGTGGTGTCAAGCTGCCTCCGCGGTTCTCCGTCAGATCGAGCCGATCGTCGTGCTGGAGCAGCTGGGCAGCTGCTTCTTCGACACCGCGCTGCTGCTGGTGGTCCGGGACCGCAGCTCCGACGCCTCGTACCCGGGTCAGTCCGGGGAGGCGAGCCGGCAGAAAGCCATGACCGACTTCTTCATGATCTACAACCTGATCATCCGCTTCGTGCCCATCCTCCCGGCGCTGCTGCTGGCCAAGCTGAGCGACCGCGGCTGGAGGAAAGCCCCCATCGTGGTGCCCCTGGGCGGGTACGCGCTGTCCCGGCTCGCCCTGCTCCTGGTGCTCATCCTCCGGCTGCCCCTGGAGCTGATGTTCGGGGCTGCGGTTCTCTTCGGGCTGTCCGGCGGCTACTGCGCATTCTGGCCCGGCCTCATGACGCTGGCGTCGCTGGGCTCCTCGGCCACTGACCGCTCCAAGGTGAATGTCATTTTGATGTCATTAAATTCAAATTATAGTTTATTACAAGCGTGACACAACTTTAATAATGTAAATGTTTAATGACAATACACTGGTGCTGTCTAACCACTTCAAAATAGGCAATAAACATACAAAATAAATAATAAGAATATATAATAAGGACAGCAACAATAATATTGATACGTAATAACCTTTTTTTTGTAAAGCACCTTTCAAAAAAGCCATGAATCACAAAGATGATAAATACAAATAATAATACAAAACGTCAAAAACAACAACAAAAATAACCAAGATGAAAAATGATATGTTACTTAATCTAACATCAGCAACAAAAAAAAATATATATATACCTAATTTAAAGGTAATGGCAAAACGACACAGTAAAGGAAACATAAATAATGGCTATGCACGATAAAGTGAAAGTCATATTTTAAATGTAAGTTTTGAGAGATGATGATAAAAATGTCAAAGACCATGTATCATAAATTGATATTTTTACATTTTTTACAACAATTTTGTGGATGTGATAAATCACTTCTTAGTTGATATCTTGCTAACTGAATTATTACACAAAGTGTTTTCATTATTATCTAATTTCCGCAGATTTTCTTCCCATGAAGCAGGATTCTCTTAAAAAATACTCAAATATGCCCAATGTGGCAGTGTTAGGTTCTGTCCTCCTACAAGTTTGGTGGAAATCAGTTTAGTAGCGTTTGCAGAGACTAGTACTGTTTGGACGT
Source organism: Pleuronectes platessa (assembly GCF_947347685.1). Taxonomy (NCBI): domain Eukaryota; kingdom Metazoa; phylum Chordata; class Actinopteri; order Pleuronectiformes; family Pleuronectidae; genus Pleuronectes; species Pleuronectes platessa. The sequence continues at coordinate 16,799,536 of NC_070644.1, read as the reverse complement.
GAGGTGTGGGTGGTTTTGAAAGAAGCTGTGTGTTGTGGTGCAGGCGCTGATGCGGGTGGAGCTGCTGTACGGGGCGACGGGGCTGGTGGGCAGCTTGATCTCGGGTCACCTGTTCCAGGTGAACAGCTCCGGTCTGGGAAACGGAGTCGTCCTGCTCATCATGGCCACGCTGCTGAACCTGCTCTGTTTCATACACTCCATAGTGCTGCTGCAGGTCAGTGTGTGTGTCTGTGTGTGTGTCTCTGTGTGTGTGTCTCTGTGTTTGTGTGGGTTAGGTATTATATCACAGAGGAAGTGAAAGCGTGAGTGTGATATTTCTATCCCTAAATTCATCAGGGAGCCAATATTTCACTGAGAAGTGTATAGATGTTACAGATGTTGATGATGCAGATGTTAAAGGTCCAGTGTGTAAGATTTAGGTCAAATTTATCTATTGGCAGAAATTGTATATTAAATAATCCCTAGTGAAGTTGCGCTAATTGTTGTTTTCTTTACCCTAGAATGAGCCCTTCATATTTAAATACTTTATGTTTACATCACTGGCGGATCCTCTCTACGGAGGCCGCCATGTTTTTTTACAGTAGCCCAGACTGGACAAACTAAACACCTTTTGAGTTTTTATGACAACTGAAGGCTACCACAGGTTCTCTCTCATGTTTGGAAGGGGAGGGTGAAGTGAAGGGTATTCAGCTGCAAAATGCAACTTCACCACTAGGTGTCACTTAATCCTACACGCTGAACCTTTAAGTGTGTGTCCGTCTTGATTAAAGGTGAAACAAGTGTCCATCAGCGAGTCTGAGGAGGACGGTAACCTCCTGGCTGTGGATGAGGCGCCTGGCAGCATCAACAGGGTGAACATTGTTCTGCTGTTCGCCGCCGCCTTCCTGTACGACTTCGCTGTGGGCGGAGCCGTAGAAATACTGGGCGTGTTCGTGTTGAAAGAGCCGCTCAGCTGGACAGCCGCTCAGGTAACATTTGCCAGTTGTGGTTTATTTCATTTTTTTTATCTTCTTGTATTTTCTCATCCGTTCACTAAATTTTGTTATCTTTCTTCCTCCAGGTCGGTTATGGGAACGCAGCCGGCTGCACGATTTTTCTCACCAGCTTCGTCGGCGTCATCTTGTTTCGCCGCTGCTTTGGGGACGTGGCACTCATCCTGATCGGCATGTTCTCCTTCGCCTCGGGGATCTACTTCATGTCCTTCGTCACAGCAACTTACATGTTCTACCTCGGTGAGTTTGCTTACAATTATAACCTACATATAAAGATTAAAATCTGCGAATTATCGATTGATCTGTAGATTTTAATTTGTAATGATTGTTTAGTCCATAAATTACAATCTAATCTCAGAGTTCAAAGTGATGTCTTCAGTTTGTTTTGTTTTCAGTTTAAATCCCAAATATATTCTATTTACTTTGCTACAAAACCCACAACAACTTATTGAAAAAGCTGGAATCAGAGTTTTGAAGCCTCTTTGCTGGTGATAGCCGTGGACGGAGACATTAGGGTTTTCAGGTTCAGTCCATTTGTCCCGTTGTTGTTGATGTGATATCTCAGGAATGCCTGGTATTACCCACATGGACTCAAGGATAAACTGATATGAAATTGGAGGTTAAAGGTCGAGATTACTATTGTTTCTCACAGCCAGACGTTTCTGGACAGATCTGTCAGCCCTGGAGCATAATGAGAAAGGGGAAGTGTATTCAAATCGTTCTTCGTCTGAATCAAACACGAGCGCTTCTGAAGAGGATTCATGTTGTTGTTTAAAAACCTTAGAAATAGGAACAAAGATCAGGAAGTGCAAGTGAGTAGAAGCCATAAACATCTTATTCTTCCCCCAGCACTCGATACTCTAAAAGCTTGTCATTTCCTTAAATATACAATCGGTTAATAACAGAACCAGAGACTGTACCTGTTCCAGTGTTGGTCCATATTGTGCATCTTGTATACTTTGTGGAGGGGGGGGGGGGGGGGGGGGGGATCGAGAGGGAGAGAATAATAATGACTGAGTGTTGATTTGTCCGCAGCTCGCACGCTCACCCTCTTCGCTCTCATCCCGATGCCAACGATCAGATCCCTGCTCTCACAGCAGGTGCCATCCTCTTCATATGGTGAGTCTGCAGCCTGTGTGTGTGTCGGTGTGTGTGTGTGTGTGTCTGTGTGTGTGTGTGTGTGTGTGTGTGTGTGTGTGTGTGTTTGGATTTAGAGCCACAGCTGCTACCGACAGTTGCAAACAGTTTTACATTATTAAAGGGTCCGGCCATATAAATCACAAAAGACAAATAAACAGATTTTCACCCAGAGATTTTAAAAGAGCTAAGAAAGTAGATTTAAAAAAAGGAAAATTCCCATGAATAATCCAAAAGAATGATCCTCCTACATTGTTATAATCAATGTGTGATGTTAAGTGTGTTTAAGGAGCAGCTCTGTGACACAGCAGCAGCTGACGTGAGGCGGAACAAGCTTTTTAAAAACTGGCCCTGGATCACATTCCTCTGCTAAGGACAAACAGACCACATTCTTACTCACTAGATCTCACTCACATCAAGATCCATGAGTTATCGTCTGAGAATCAACATTAAAAAAAGTTTAAGAAAACAAACTATTCCAGGATCCGCAACCACAATTGAATTAGCTCTTCTCACTGTAATCCATCCTGTGTTGTTTTTTGCATAATCTTGTTTATAAAACAAACCAAACAAATAGACGGGGGGGTGAAAACATTAGCTCCTCTGTGGAGGTAAAATCTAAATATTTCTTTGGGAGAATGTACATCCAAAAAAAGTGAAATCTGTTTAATAGATAATCCTTTCACACGGCCCATCATTGATCTGCGCTGCCATGTGCAAGAACAACTGGGTGTTTCCATTGGTGGAGGACAAGAGGCCTTTGGAGCCTGGTTGTGTTCGTGACTCATAAATTATCCCACGGTTGTTAAAAGTTTGACGCCCTTTATTATTATTTCTTTATTTCCCTCTTATCTCAGGCTACAGACATCTCTTCATTTTCATATAGATCTTAATCAGGTGAACATTAGTTTTACTCTGCAGGAGTAGTGTGTAATGGAAATATCCCTGTTAGGCCAGTCAAACCAGTTTATACTCAAATCATGACCTATTTAAAGATCTTGTTCACCCACAAGTCAGTGCCATGCTTCCTTTTTATAACACACACACACACACACACACACACACACACACACACACACACACACACATATTACTGATGAATACAAAACCAGGGTTACTTATTATCAGAGGGGGGAGTTTCCAGTGTGTTTGTTTAGACGTCAATGCAAACATACACACGTGAAATTCCAATCTATTTCCTGTCCACACACACAAACAAGGAAAATTAAATTCCTCTCAGTAGAGCTCATATCTGCGCGACCAAAGTTCACACACTAATAGATATCTGAATAAATCGAAATATGATGTTATCTTCTTCAAAATCCGTGAATTATTTTCTAGGGGAACTGGTGAAAAAATAAGTATTCTGTCTCTAAAATTTTGTCTCTAAAATTGCTGAAAATCAAGCAAACAAAACATAACCTCCCTTAAAAAAAATTACAGTGAAATGTTTTAGGCACAAAACCGAATGAGGATTATTTAAAAACTCATGTATATTATTTATCGAGATAAAGTGTAGTAGACAGGAGACACGTGAATTAAATCAATATTTAGTGGGACCACACTTCATCTTTATTCCGAGCTGAGATCCAGCTGTTAATGGAAGCCTCACATCTACTGCACAGACATGATAGTGATATTTATTGTCTTATCTGACTCCCAGTCAAAAGAAATAAGCTCATTTCTTTAAAGGGTCAAACTACTCCTAACTCCTCCTCCCTTCCCATCAGGCACCATTCTCACCTCCCTGCAGCTGACTCTGAAGGTCGCCGGTCTGACCTACATCCCTGCCTATACCAAGATCTACCAGAGAACCCTGGACTGGTTCCCGGGCTTCATCTTCACGCTCTCCAGCATCTTTACTGTCCTGGGGATGATACCCATCAGGTAGACTGCTGCTGCACACCAGAATATCAGTTTGCAGGTTTACTTAAAATCCTCTGATAAAAACCCTGAGCCACAAACTTCTCCTGTTTCCTTCCTCCAGCATCTTGGGCTGCAGGTCGCCTCAGTCGAGTCAGCGGTACAGACGGGTTCTGGGCGACTGATTCACCGGCAGAGAGTTTACATCAGCACAAGGCGACAGGAACTGAAACGTGAAACGCAGGAGACTCACTTCCCGTTACTGGAGGCGATGCGGGGAAGGAGTTCCTACTCTTGTTGTAAAGCTGTTACACAAGGAAACATACGTTTTATCTTTTCATCAGCATTTTACGAGACCTCAAAGCAAAACTGTTCATCTTTTTCACCCTGAAGTAGCAGTTTCAAAATGTTTACTCTTTTTTTCTCGCCTCCCACCGTGTGGAACTGAATTAAATTCAAGGGCGGGGGGGGGGGGTTGAACTGCAGATCAGTTAAAGAGACTCAGAAGTCGTTAAAAATCTGAGTTTATCTCCAATGTTCAGCAGGAAACTTGTTAAAATATGAAGAATTCTTAACAAAATTTAGTGGATTTGTTTCAGCGGCAGATGGTCTGGTTCAGGAAGCCAGGGATCATGGGTAATACCCCCCCCCCTTCAGTTGTGTTCCAGTTCAGTAAAAGACACATAGATTCTATACATGAAAAGCACTTAAGGTTCAGTTTGTAGAAATTTAGTGAGATCTAGTGGTGCAGTTGCATATTGCAGCTGAACACTCCTTCCTCCTCACTCCACTTGAAATGAGTTCAAACCAGTACAACAAACTGGTGAAAGCTGTTTTTGAACTTTCGACCCTGATGCGGCCGAACGTCATGGATCAGTGGATTTCCTCAAACATTGAAAACTTTGATTAAACTTCCTCAAAAGGATCCGTGACATGTTCACCACCTCGTACACTGGTTTCAACATGACACAGAGTTTTCAGGGTTTGCGTCAGATATGAAAAGTCTATTGACACGTTTTGTGAAACGTGTCAATAGAACTCAAACTATCACTTTATTTAAGTTAACATCGCATATATTTAATTCCTGCTGGAAGATAAGAACTAAAACTGGATGGATACTAGGATTTCATTTGGGAGCACCACTTCAGGAGATCAGTTTTTACTGTGATTGCATTGCTTTGGGTTTAATTGTTTTCATCCAAGTTTGTGCTTTGTTGTAAATTATTTTTGTGTATTTGTTTGTCTGAGAGCAAAGAAAAAAATGGCTTTCGTTCACACTTGCGATAGTTTTAGTTTCCTAAATTTTTTATTTATAGTGTAAAGCACTATAAACTGCATTCAACTATTTGAATGGCACTTCCTAGAAAATGATGCAACATTCTTTTTATTGTATGCATTGATTTATTATTGCACTTTTATTGGTTCATGTGGCACAAATACAAAAGGTTCGCTATTCTTGTTTTTACACTTTAGATTTCTTTATTTTTCATGCTGGTGTAGTAAAGGTTACGATGAAGGGAAAATATTTGTATCAATGTTTCATCAAGCTGTAAATTAAATTGTTTTAATGTCTGGTTGTCTTTTTCTTTTTAAAAACAGATTTTTTTATATTTATTTTATGAAACTGGATGCAACATATTCTAAAATTCAGTTTCATACTGCCGTCCTATTTAATTTTCTGTTTAAAATATTTGTTGTTGGTTTTATTCTGCATATATTTGCACTTAAAATACATTAAATGAGTAAAAACAAATAAAACCTTAAACAGATAAGAAAAAAAGGAAACCGGAGCCAAGGAATAATCAAATGAAATCTTAGTTTTTATTATTATTGGTCCAATATATCCAAAAAATCATTTGAGGTAAAGATAAATTGCTTCAAAAACAACATCAATATACAAGCTTATTTGTAATTACAACAAGATGTTATTCACATCCAAATGTACATTAGGAGCTCTGAACGTAAACAGTACACACTTAGGAGAACAGAAAAAAGAGCAGAAGAAGAAACAAAGCTGGATTCAAACGATTTGTGAAAGTTTAACCTTTTCGTACAGGGGTTGGATTTTTTGACTCTGAGCTGCAGATGATCGTACGGGAGGAAGAGACGGAGACATTTGGCTTCGAGACATTGGATTTTCTACCTTTAAGAAAAATACAATTCTCGTTTCTTGACAGCTGTTTGGTGATTTAACCTGAATCAGCAAAAAAACGTTCAAACTGAAACACAAAATAATTGGACACCAGAAAGTAAATTTAGCTCTTTGTTGGTTTTTCTTCTCAGCAGATAGTTCTGCCAGTGGCTGGAGCTACGTACAGTAAATAGTGCAAAAAGAAATCAGCAGGCACACAGTAGAATAAGGGGCTTTTACAGAGAAGGAAACTCATCACCGGCGCGTCCAAAAATAAACGTTTCGTTCCTCATATTTTTGTCAAGCCAAATTTACATATTACAAATCTTCCACAATCCCTTTTTCAAATGCTTCATCTTCACACACACACTCGCTGGAACCCAACAACGATCTGCGTCTTGTACAAAAATAGACTCAGCTGTGGCGTCCACACTCTTCAGCGGCGCACTCGGGGATATTGAATGTACAGAATATTGCTGTGAGAGCAAAAAGACGTTTCACTCAGGAGGAAGTTGTTGTGTGCTCGGGTCACTGCATCAGGTCAGTGCAGGTACTGACACGCCGCAGAGCAGGAGGGGCTACAGACGCACTGACGCCTCTCTTTGAAAATACACAGTAAACAAACACCAGGGACCGATCTCATGAAGTAAACTAAATGGAACGAAAAGGAAGAGAAGTTATTATTTATAACAAATCACTTCATCTTTAACTGTTTTCATGTTTCTGACATTTACTGGGTTACAGTAACCTCCTCCATGTTAATGGATGGGAGATTTCAAAAGTAACGTCACATAAATTGATCTCAAAGATTGTTTTTTTTAAATCAAACTGATGTTTGTTCAACTCTTCATATTCCCAGTAAGTTCTGATTAGTTATTTGATACAAACAACGATGAAAATTAACGTTAAAAAAAGGATTGAAAGTTTAGGAAATGAGCCAAAATGTGCTTTTCAAGATTGAGGATTAAAATGTAATTCTTCTTCTACAGTATTTGTGAATGGGCCGGTCTAATCAGAACCCCCCGATTCTGGCTCTTAATACAGGGTTTTAGTATTAAGATGTTCTGGCTTATAAATACAGTAATTTAGCCTTTTAGCATCAGTGCATCCATAGTTCTCTCTGCTGCAGCTGCCTCCACACTGGACCACGGCTTCTCTGCTCACTCCATCCAATGCACACAGTCAAATACAAACAATATTCTTCATCGCTGACGTCTGGTAGCAAGAGGAGAAAGTAGCTCATTCATTTCAGAGCTCAAGGAGAATGAAGGACATTAGAGCTGACAACTAAAAACCGACAATCAGACGTCATCACCGTCTTACAGCAGAAGGCTCAGTACTAATGGTCGGATGAAAAGACCCCACTTAAAAGAAGCAAATGACATTTAATGTTTCAATAAATCCTCGAGATAAGGAAATTAAAAATGATGAAATTCTCGTTTTTTGCTTTGTCACGGCCCAAAATGTGAACCTCATTCATGAAAGAGACTCCTCAAACAGAAACTATGATCATGTGACTGACAAATAAACATCACCAGGCTACAGCTGGTGAAACTCACACCACAGAAAAATAAATCTTTTGTAAATGTGGTTCTGTTTACCGCAGCTACTCCCTCTATGGTCAAGATCACACACTGGTATCAGAGTATCTCAGATTTAGATTTTTTTCCTCAAGGCAGAAATCGCATCAGCACCATTTGAGCTAAACAAAAAGAGAAGAAGAAACCGGTGTGACGCAAAAGAAAACATGTTGTCACTCGAGCTGTTGTACAACACACACGCGAGTCACAGCTGAGCAGACGGGCTCCAGGGAATTTAACAAAACCAAATTGCAAAATATGTCAGATTTGGAGAAACAAACATTTCACTGGAAACCAATGGCCTCAGTTTTTAAAAGTTCACTGTGCAGCATTTAGTGGCATCTAGTGGTGGGGTGTGAGTACTGCAACCAACTGAAGCCCCCAGGAAGGAGAATGTGAAGAATCCTTCATTCATCAAAAGGCTGAAAGTCGACCGAAGAACCAGTGATTTGTTTGTCAGGTCAAGAAAAAATGTTTGACCCTGAGGAGCGGGTTTAAGAGACTCTTCAAAGTAATGACTATATGTTTGATTCTGTGATTATACAACTTTTTTTCAATTTGATTTCCAAGAAGCCTCAGACAGATGTTCACCTGACGGCTCTAAACACTCTGCTCATATCCAGCCTCCGAGACAAATGTTACTAATGTGGGAAACGATGCCACATGTTCCCAAAAGAACAAATAAGAGTCACAAAGGCAGATCGCTGCAGGAAAATACATTTGACTCTTTACAATGTTCTTTAAAGCACAGACACCTGATTGAGAGAATCAAATAAAGTGTACCGAGGGAGTCTTCTCTTTCAACGCCTTCCATGTATCTTCCATAAGGTAAAACTACTTGTTAGCATCCAAATCTGAGTTTTTTGTTTCTTCAAGAGAACAGAAGTGGATACAAATACCACGAGAAACTAACAGAGGCAGCACTTCTTAGTTTCAAAGAATGGAAAGAGTTTGACCACTAGATGGCGCCGCTGCACCGTAGCTACAACAACCAGATATATCACCAAGCACAGCAAGAAGCTCGATATTCAACCCAGATGCTCATCGGTGCATCACTGTTGATTGCAGACTAATTTCTTTCTGTAGAACTAAGAGGATTTTACCGACATCAGCTGCTTCTTCCTTCAGTCCTCGGGTTGAACACAAGGACGAGTGATGAACCTCTAATGCCACAGCGAATTCACATCTGTCCAAGTTGATTTCTAAATAACAAAGGCTGCAGAAAAAGTTGCAAAGTTTGTGCACTTATGAAAATGGCAAATACAAGATTTCATGAGCTGAAACATGCAAAAACTAATTAGAAAGGTTTATAAAATACTGGCGTCTTATCTACAGCCAATAAGACGCCTTTGTACAGATGAGAAAGGAGAGTTTTGTTGTGTTGTGTTCTCAGAGGATTTTACAAAAAGAAAGGGAGAGAAATCTCGGGGATGCTCCAAATAGTTTGTTATTTCAAGATACTTCACACCAACTCAAATTATCAGTATCCGCCTTCAAAAAAATGTTTTCTGCATCAATCAGGAGCTTCTTCCTTCACATTTTATTCAATGTGAAAACGGGGGTAAACAGATCGCAGTTAAATAAACACAAACAGCATCAGCGATTAACTGTTAATTGGAAATATGAAGTAGAAAAGAGTCAATAAGAACAATGACCATAAAAAAAAAAAAAAAAACATTTCTGTGTACACGGCAGGTTTCTCCTTGTTCCCTGCTGTCCTTGAACGCACCTCTTTCGCAGGTCAGGTCCCCGCGAGAGACGACTTCCCCTCCGGACAAATGTCTCACACGAGAACAGGGGGCTGAAGTCCAGCAGTTTGGAAGCTGCTGCCCCGTTGTGCTGCGTTTCCTTGGCATGAGAGCGTGTGAGGGAGGAACGTGGGGGGGGGGGGCGGGACACACGCGATGTTTCAGTTCGTCTCACTCGATTTGTCGTCAGTCTGTTTGTCCTGGAGGAGAGTAATGAGCGACTCCCACCCTGCCTGGCACTGCCGAGGTCGGGGCCGGACGAGGAGTCGGACAGCGGAGGAGAGGAAGGAGGTGAAAGGGAGAGAGAGAGAGAGAGAGAGAGAGAGAGAGAGAGAGAGAGAGAGAGAGAGAGGGACAGGCAGCGTTTCATTACAGAGTGACGGCGAGTTTAACTTTTTCAGACAAACAATTAACGAAATCAGTCCCATGTTTATCTTATTTTAGAACTTCAGTCCACAGACAAAATACAGACTGTACATGCTACTAAAACTTTCTCTTAAAAAACTAAATTAAAACACAATAATATCATATGATAATATCATAAGGTTAACATAATTAAGAGCTACGCAAATGTGCGTGAGATTTAACATATTATATACTTTTTAAAGCCTAAAATTCAAGTTGTAAAATGTAAGAATTCCTTTAGACTTTATAAGATCCAGTGGTAAATATCCTGTTTACATTTTAAAATGCAGTGCAAGTGTGAAATGGGAGAGAGAGAGAGCGAGGTGGACGCGCAGCAACGGGTCGGGTCGGAATCGAACCTGCAGCGCCTCCAGGAGACTGGACTTCTCAATGCAGGCCCCCAAACTGCACTTTGAAATTTGACACCAAATCCTCAACTCTGCCCTCGTTTGTCTTTGTGATAAGTCGCACACGCTCGGATGGGACTGTGCTCTGCTGCTGACACTTTCACTTTGTGATGCCACTACTGATTTTAAACAGACATCGTGGATTCGCTGGGGAAACCCGTGTGATAATCCGACCACCACCTAACGTACCTTTTCATAGTGGTTGATGTTTTGGTCGGCCATGCCGGTGAGAAGCTGTTTGAAGTCTTGCCGCTTGTTGCTCTGCCAGCGCTCCCAGTCCGCCTTCAGGTCAGCGTTGAAACACTCCAGTCTGTCCTGGCATTTCTCCACCTCCGCTGGCATCTACAGGGAGAGACAGAAAGCTACAGCTACAGGGGGGTGTAAGGGGACATGATGCAGGGCTGCATTTTACAGGACTAGAGTCACAGAGGTGTAAGATCTGTCAGAGCACAACTGCTGCACATTGAAATGAGACAACGGGGCAAATAATGAACTACCTGATATGGAAATATCACATTTAATGCTTTGAACAGGGCTTTTTTTATTAAACCTCCTCGTGTGAATGGAAGATGCTTACAGGCGTCCTGTCTTCCTGTCTGCGCAGCACGGCTGCTTCTAGTCGTCCCTCGTACTCCGCCTGGCTCTGGTCTCGCTTCCGCAGGACGTTCTGCGATCAAACAGAAGACGTGCAGCTCAGTTTACAGATACCCTCATTGTTTACTGAGACTGACGGCATATGAGAAATATTAAAGAGAGAAAGAGGAAGAGAGATGCTGAGGCAGGAGAGCGGTGGGGACAGGATGTGACACATGCAAAATCCGAGATAACACTTCCTTAATTCAGGGTAAAAGGTGACTCAGCTAAAAGAGGCAAGTGTGTGTCAAGGATTCGTGGTCGAGCAGGGAACAGTTTGTGTTTCTATGGTTAAAAAGGACGTGTTTTCTTGAACTTGCACCAAAAAAATACCTTTAAAAATTGAGAAACAACAAGGTCAATGAAGAGCATCTCACCTTCATGGACTCTATGTAGAGAACGTACTCTCTGAGTACAGGCAGACAGTCCTGGCTCATGTTCTCACTCAGATCCTCCAGCGCACCGGCGCACGTCGCCACGGAGCTGGCCACGCCCTCCAGGGGGCGCTGCAGCTCTTCCTCCGACGCGGCCCAGCTGGAGTACAGGGTGCCGTACTCACGCAGCTCTGTGAGGTACTCTGGAAAGAGCGAGAGGAAAAACAAAAAGGTTGAGAAAGAAACAAAAATAAGCAGGGTTTTGGTTTAGATTTTGACATTTGCATTGTTTTCCATGACCCGTGGATTCAATTGAAAGTCTGCAGGCGGTTTTGAGGCTCTGGCACGTTCAACTGTCAAATCTATATTTGTAAATTTCACCAAAGAGGCTGATGGCCCAACACCAGGCCGCTGAGTGAAGCAGGCACGGCACAAACAGCTCAGAGTCCTTCATTATCTCCAGCCCCCTGATTACCCCTCCCCGACTTTCACCTTATCACTCAGAACCTTTCCTCTCAGCTCCAGCTTTTCAGGGCCGAAGCTGCAGTCCCTCTAAAACCCTGGAACAGCCGGTGAGGTTGAGGATTTCACACACGGAAGAATCTCAAGGCCCAAAGGTCTGTGGGGGGGGGGGGTTTCCTCTCCAAACAAACACGGCAGGGCTGAAAAGTCAACACTGCAGAATCATACAGGCTAACGTTAACCACTCCACTAAAGACTGGGTGTAAAGCTAAGCGAGCACAATGGAGCATGAACAAACAGCTGCTAGCTAACAGGTAAGGTTTGTTTTTCTCTGTTTGTTTGTCAGGATTCCACAAAAACTCCTGAACGTAATTCCACGAAAATCAGTGGAAGGATGAAACAGAGAACAGAGAACCCATTCAATAGTCTGATGGATCCAGGAATTTCTTCATCACTTTCTATGACATTGTAAGATGGCCTTCACTGATTTCCTAGGGAATCAGACAATGACTGATATTTATGAGTGTATGAAATTTGGTGCGGATCCAATTAAAGATCTGGAATTGGTAGATTTTCCCATCTGGTTTATAGGGGGTCCTTTAAGGAAACTGGCTTATAACCATTTGCGTCACTTCTATTTTCTCCGAACGTAAATCTAATATTGAAACTCTCACGTCCAGCCCAGGTCTCAACCACCGTTAAGACACGGGCGTGTATTTATATGACAAGTCTCATCCTTCGGTACCTGACTGCTCTTTGATGATCCTCTGAGCGATGCGGTCGATGGTTCCCAGTTTCTGGTTGAAGGTGTCCAGGTACTCGCCCATGGCGCAGAACTCGGCCGGCCGCGCCCGCAGCTTGTAGCCGCCGGCCGCGTGCTTCACCGACTCGCCCACTTTGGTGAGCAGGGCCAGACCCTGACGCTTGTTCAGGTCCTGATGACACAGAGACACAGAGACGACAACCGTCAACAACAACACAACTGCTTCTCCTCTATGTTATCACCTTTAGTGTTTTATGACCCATTTTACATTTTGTCCTTGTGTGCTTAGCCTCAACAGGGATCAATAAAGTCTCGTCCCTCAGATACTTCGAGAGAAAAGCTGTTACTGATGCCAGACATGGAGAGCGACATGTCCACGTTAAGAACCAGAAGCTCAGCAGTTTGTGGTCGTGCATTTTACTGGAAGATCCCAGATGAGTTTGATTGATTCGCATTGGACGTGAATTATGTGTTTGTCAGTGGCGTCACAGAAACAGCAGCACCAGGACCAGCTGTTCCCACTTCCCAGCTCTATGCCGTCTCACCTTGGCCGTCAGGAAAGCGTTCAGGTGCGGGTTGAAGGAGAGGACGGGATGGTCCGCGACTCGCTTCAGGAACTTGTCCAGAGCTTTCATCCTCGTCTCCACGAACTCCTCCGAGAAACGGTCGACCACGCCCTTCATCACGAACTTCTCGGGCAGCGGCTGGAGGAAACGAGGGAAGAGGAAGAGGAGTGAGGAGAAGCAGAGGAGAGGAAGCAGGACTGTGTCGGCTGCGTGTCTCATTCGACCTACTGGGATGAGGTGGGTCGGCTGGCTGTCCTCCAACTTGATCCTCAGCCAATCGAAGTCCTGGTAGCGCCGCCGCACGCAGTATTCTGGCAGATCAAATTCTATCCGTGTCGTCTGGAGGGAAAAGGAAACAAACACATTTTCCATGTTAATTTGCAGAGTGTAAAATGGCGTCATAGGTGTTTTTTTTCAGTAGCAGCGAAGGACCTTTGCATCATTATCATAAGTTTATTAAAATGAGTTATTAAGGTGTATTTTTCATTGTGTATAAATAACAGAATACTTGCAGGTACAGTAAAGCTCATGTATTTGATCAATACGCTACACTACACTATTCATCTCAGATCATATTGGATTACTGTACATGGATATTGACCTTGAAATACAGCTGACACTGCTCTCACACACATACACACACACACAATCTGACTCTTTACAATCTAGCGTTAACCAACCAACCAACCAACCAACCACCCCCCCCCCCCCCCACCACCACCACCACCACACACACACACACACACACATCTTCTCGATTAACACTTCTGTTCATGTTGGGTTGTGATATTTGTCTCCGGCCTCTGAGCCCAGACGGATCCAGTTTCCTCCGGTTTGTCGCAGTAGAAGATCGACTCGGAGCAAAACACATCTTTCACTTTCAACACAACCTCCAGATCTCTACAACCACAACAACAAAGACACAAAGAGCCTCTCGACTTTATCTGATCATCATCACTTTCTTCTGTGTTTTCATATCTTGCATGACTGAGGTTACTGCGGGGGCTCGTTGCTAAAATTTCAATACTGCCAAAAGGTCAAATTAACTATGCTGTGGTTGCATTACAGATCAGTGTATTTTCCATCGTGCACTGTGAGAAAGGAATGAAGAGTCTGTACATTATAGTTTAAAGAGACGCAAATAGAGCAGCTGTCCTCACAAATGTGTGCTAAGCTCCTGACAAATATTTAGTGTTTACATGTTGAATGACACCAAACATTCTTCTGCATGTCTGATCTCATCGTGACCGGCCTGGACTCGTAACTTCTTCTTTATCGATCATTGCATAGAGGGAAGGATCCTGAGTATTATGTGCACATGCATCCTCAAAAGAAATCTAGAGAAAGAGTGTCTGTCTAACTGAAAACTTCCATATTTGTAGTTCAATGAAAACATAGATGTTTGGGAAAGAGAAAGAAAATACGGATGTGATTTGGACTTTAAGAGTTGCTTAAGTCCTGGATGTCAAACGTGCCCTGAACACACCACCAAGTTTTAAAGCAAAAGTGTGATTACTGGGCTCTGACCGACCTTGGCAGAGACCCTGTAGGTGATGTAGGTCTCCATGGTGGAGACGTGCTTCTTCGGGTCGTCCACCGTGACGAAGAGGTCACGGGTTTCCGTGGAGACGTACAGGTCGAGGCCGTCTGCCTCCAGGTCGTCGTCCAGCTGCAGCCGGTTGAGGAGCGAGGACGCAGAGGCGGGGCTGGACGTCTCCACCGGTGTGCCATTGGTCAACACGGCTTCCTGCGTGGACACCACAAACATGGCACCACAGTGACATCAAATTCGGATGTAAAACAAAGGGCCGATAGACATGATGCTGACGGTGATGCAGTTGTTTGTGGCGATCAATGAAGCTCTTGTTGAGGCTGCATCATCCGACACGGAGGGAAACGGAGCATTTGTGGAATGAGGGATAAAGATCTAAACAAAATTAATACACAAAATACCAACTGTGGGAAAGTTATTTCAAGTTTATACCTGCTGTAGGAGACTTAAGACTTGGTTTGATCAAATTTCATTAATATTATTTGACAAACTGTGTTTTTGCCGTTAACAGATGATGAAAATAAGTATTTATTTGGGCAGCAGGCGACAGAATGTTACAAGTCAAACAATAACCTCGAAGGCCATCTCTGCAACAGGAAGGAGAGGAAAACATTGAGGCAGCTGCAGGGTTGCATCAACAGAAACAACTCTCACTGCTATTTTTTTTCATTTCCTGCGTCTCGCAAGCTTCTCGTCAGTTTCTAATGTGCAGGACCGACAAGCTAATGTTCAACCAAAGGCCATAAGACTTTTAAACTCCTCTGAACTGCAATAACTCCACCAAGCACCGGGACATATTTGCATATTTGCACCATTGCACAAATTGCACTATTGTTGTTTTATTTTCTCTTCAGCTGTTTTATGTATATTTAGATATATATACTTTATTTTCTATTTTAAATTTTGATATTCTATTTTATACTATTTCTATTTGATTTTTTAGGTTGTAATTGCTTGAGCATTGCTAGAAGAGAGCCTGTGACTCAAGCATTTCACGGCCAGCGACTGCTTAATGCTATTGTTGTGCATTTGATAATAAAAATCTTGAATCTTAATCACTTTTTATGTCACACACAAACTCTTTGTTTTTATGAGAATCACCTGATGCAACTTTCGATTTCCATCAGTGCCAAGAAAAAAGTGCAACAACCTCTGTCTCTATTGTCTCACTCCACCACGGGACACACACACACTCTGTCTCTATGTCTCACACACACAGACACACACTATCGAGGCTGCTGACGTTGCGTGTCCTCTTCTTGCACTGTGGTGCTAACCTGCACTGATAATCACAGTCCAGATAATTGCATTGCGTTGCATCAGTGTGAACAACCGGGCCACAGACACACAGCCACACTCAGGCAGCGAGGACAACCTGAGGATATTTCACAGATCTGTTTTTCATACAGAGCTGAGAGATGTATGAATGCAACAAGAAATATTGTAGGATTGTGGGATTCTGCTCATGATAAGTGTTTTTGGGGGTTTCATGTGTATTTCACAGTTTTATCTGAGGAAAGGGTGAAAAACTTGTTTCATCGTATCCACATGACTATTTTTAAAGTCTCTGTCTCGCAGCAGACACTTTGACTCCCCAGAGCGGGAGAAGCAGCTCTCACTAACAACATTAGTAACGGCTCTGCTCCGCTAAAGTGTGTCCCAGTGTGACTTAGTGAGGCAGCGTGAGCAATACCAAGCAGCTAAATGGAATTCAGCCATATTTCATTCTATTATTTATACCTATAACAAGATAATACAACCAAACCTCTACTTTAGAATATGATTGAGGAGGATTATTTTCCAAACAAGTCTCATTTGCTAAATAAAACTGTTTAAACTCGTTTTTAACACTTATTTTAACTCCGTGAAGATCTAAAATTATCTAGAAAATTAATAATAAGAGAGCAGCTCAATGAGAGAGACAGTTTTCCTTTAAAAATCTGCACACACTTTCACTTTCTAGCCCAAAACTGTGTCTCGTGTCCTGTCACACAATCAGGTTACTGTTGTTCAATATTTCATGGATCTTGATGTAAGGAGACTTAATATTTGTTAAGATCCAACAAAATCTGTATGTTAATAACGGACATATGGTGGTATAAGGGGACTGTTGGGCCCCGGCAGTGAAACACACTCTGTTTAGTGTTGTTCTAGTTTGTTTTAAGGAATCAGACTTCACCTCTGGAGGGTTCATGTAAGTTAGAAATAAGAAAAAACTAGAAAATAATCAAAGTTAAGTCGCTTGCAGAGAGACCTGATAGAAAGTGCAGTGGGGTTGGAGCGTCTCATGTTGGTAATGATTAACTGAATCCCTCAGTGGTTGCTAAGGTTAAACTCCCAGGTTCTAAAAAAAAACACATCAGCAGCAGCAGGAGGAATAAAAAGCTTTGTCACGTGTTCACCTTCTTTTTCTTCATCATCTTCTTCTTCATCTTTATCTCTGTGTAAACACCTGAGCAGGTAATGAAGTCAGGTAATGGCTTTTCTGATCAAAACACGTGTAAAGTGGTGATAACACATTGTTCACAGTGAGCGATTGTAGTGTTTGTGTGTGTTTGTGTGTGTTTGTGTGCAGGGGTTTTGCTCAGGTTGTGTTGTTTGTTATCTTTCCTTATCGTTCAGTGATTTCAGGCGGATCAGTCTGGGTCTAAACTCC
Organism: Pleuronectes platessa; assembly: GCF_947347685.1. NCBI lineage: Eukaryota > Metazoa > Chordata > Actinopteri > Pleuronectiformes > Pleuronectidae > Pleuronectes > Pleuronectes platessa. Next base: position 16,782,267 of record NC_070644.1, on the reverse strand, counting down.
AGTCACGTGAAATGGAAACCTTAAAAACAACCTGAATATTAAAGGATGTGATGATGTGAGTTTTTCTCTGTTAAACTTCCATCAGTTTGCTCTGAGTTCCTGATGAATTCAGGCAATTAACACTGGAGACAGGTCAGTGGACAGGTCAGTAGACAGGTCAGTAAACAAGACAGTAAACACGGTAATAAACACACTACACTGGGGTTAGCCCCTCTCTCTCCCTCTCTCTAGATCTGCTTCCACACCTCAGACCCGGTCCCAGTCCCGGTCCATCCCCCCACTGGTCCCTACCTTGTCCCCTCCGACGTCCTCCGTGACATCTGGCCCCGGGGACAGCGGCTCCTCGGCGGCGGACAGCGGGTGGAGGATCTCCGCGATGGGCTTCTGCCCCGAGCTGGCCAGGCCTCTCGGAGCGCCGACACTCATCCTGCGGGAGGCGGGAGGCCGCGGCCCGGGTTAGCGGCTGACGGACGGTTCTCCGGGGCGGGGGGGGGACGACGGTGAGCGGAGCCCGGGGACGAGGCTCTTCAGTGCGAGTGATAGAGATGAGACATCCGCTGGCTGCTGTCAGCTGACTCCCACTGCGCAGCTGCGGAAGTTAAACCGCCTCCACCCGGAAGTAAACACACCGGACACGTGACATCGGGGAAATCTCCAAAGATCGTCTGTGGACAAGAGCAGTGAGTTGTTGGCAGAAGAACTGACAACCCTGATAAGTGTTTACCCAAAGTAAGTATGAGTAACGTAAAAAAATATTATTTTAAAATGAATTATTAGTATTATTGTTAATATTGTTAATATTTCTTTGGTATATTATTAAAGAAGAAATATGAATTAAGATGGAACTTTCCTCTGCTTCAAAGTTGCAATGAAAAAGAATAATAATAAACCATTAAAAGTAAGTGAAGTGTAAAAAGTGGGGACCAGTGTTTAAATATATAATAATACCAGTAAAATATGTTCCAAATAATATACAAATGTAGATAAATAAACGACACACCAGACTAAAATATGGATATAAAAAGTAGTATTGGAAATGACTGATGAATTTTGCACTTGTGGGATAGTGAACAGTGTATGAAAAGCCACTTTAAGAACATGATGACAAGACTTTTGCAGTCACCGCTTATCTTTTTAGGAAATGTATTTAATAATTCTAGTTCACTGTGGTTCTTTTAATATGTCCTATCTGTTTGTTGATTATTATAAATTATTATCTCATTTGATTTTAATGTTGTATTATTGAATGATTTATTGGCTTCTTTCCTGTCCTGGATTTATCTTGTTATAACTAAGTAGCATTGATTTGAAAATGTATCATTATGAACTTATAATTAGGAATTAAAAGGCTCATAATGTTCATCCAAGAATTATTTTTTGCATCTGTTCTTCATTTTGCTTGTTTGCTAGCCTTGCTCGTGACGTTTTGGGATCCTGGATAAAGGAGAGGAGTGAGACCTCTTCGCTTTATAATCCATCTATCAGCCTGACTTGACACCGGCACATGGACATGAGACAGATGTTTTCTCTGACTCTCACGACACTAGTATCGTTATTTAAAGTTTCCAGCCGCTGATCCGCGGTTATCTTCACCTGCTGCACCATCATGGCTGCGAATCCTCCAGGACAAGGTCAATATTTCTGTTTGTTTGTTTTTCATAATGTTGAAAGTGAAGTTCTGTGTCTTTAACTGTGTCAAATCCAGGGAGGCGGAACTACAAACCCGTGTCCCTGAACGCATCATTTTATGTTTATTTCCTCTATCGACTAAACAAAACAATTTAGATGCAAACACAAAATCTCTTGAATGAAAAGGAGCAGAAAGAAGAAGACTCTTATATAATCTGTCCCTATTTAACAAGACTTTAATTAACAAGCCAAATAATTCATGAAAAAAAAAATGTAAATAGCTGCAGTTACAATCATTTTATACAATTCAAAGAAGCTCACAAAGGGATTTACCTGTCACAACGCAACAAAGCTTAATTAACTCAATAATAATCTGCATATACTCCAAATGTTACCCTTCACTGCATGAAGGAAATGATGTTGGCTGATGCCGATTATTACGTCTCTCACTGTATTCTCTAAGTTTTCTTGATTATCTAATGTCTTTATTTCTTGCAGCCTTCCCAAACATTGCCCGGGTTGCGATCCTGGCCGAGCTGGAGAAGGAGAGGAAGCGGCTGTTGCAGAATCCCTCCATGAACGCTGCTGGAGGCAGGTATGAGAATCCACCTGCAGGGAACAGTGCACAGTCAACAGCCAAGGAGGATGATGGGAGTTTTATCCCCTGATCTCAGAGAGAATCAACTTCTGATAAATAAATAATGTTTTAAGGTGGGATTCAGGTGATGCTTTAGCAGATGAAACCAGACCAGAAACCAGACCAGTTTGATTGTACTGGGTTTTTTCAACATGAGCAACATTTGCCAGCACATTCAGTCAGATTTGAGGTTAATATGAGAAAGATCTTGTCACATGTTTCTCTTCAGATCAAGTATGAAGGATTTCAGGGACAACGCAGAACAGCAGCACATCGCTGCTCAGCAGAAAGCCGCTCTGCAGGTGAGATGCACACAAACACTCATGTTCAAACGCAACTACACAGCATCTGGAGTATCATGACAAACAAGGAGGGAACTCAGTAGAGCTCATATCTCAGCCAAGGCCCAACAGTTGCTTTTAATTTAAATCAAGCTGCAGCTGCAAGCCTGTTGACTAAACAAAATATAACATTTGATTCAAATCATAAAAGGTTTGTCCCTACTGTCTCTTGAAAGACGCTAAATAAATTCAAGTTAAGACACATTAAACAAACAAGAGAAGGTGTGAAGCTTCAGAGCTGTCCTAGGTTTTGTTCCTCTGGATTATTACTAACCAGGTCTTCTCTTGCAGCATGCGCACATACACTCCTCGGGCTTCTTCATCACTCAGGACTCGTCCTTCGGGAACCTCATCCTCCCCGTCATCCCGCGCCTGGAGCCCGAGTCGTGACCTTCCACCTCTGATCCACCTCCAACCTGCCTGAGACAAAACATGTGCACGTCAGATTTATTTATAGAGAAGCTTTCAAAACCTTAGGAACAGAATTTCCAAAGATCTTCTACGGCAAACTACAGAAATCCTGCTCTGTTGCCGACTCCCCACAAAATTCAAATTTTCTCTGTGTTTTTACATTTGTAATTGATATTTACATAATAAATTTGTCATATGTATTAAATCAAGAGCTTTCTTTTACTTTTATTTAATTTATTTTAAAGTTTACCGATAAATTGCTTTCCTCACTTGTTTCTTTTAACTTGATTGTTTGCGTCCAACAGTTTTAAAATGATCCAAATGTGAACAGACCTCCACACGTGGTTTTATTTTAACGCCTCTATCGCCCCCCTGTGTTTTTCTGTCTCTTCAAACTGATCTGATCACGTTTGATAATTGGTCATCAATAAAATCGAATGTCTGGCACCATTTGAACAGTATTCATCGACGGTCTAACGTCAACACATTCCCACAGGAAAGGTCCTCTACTGCCACCAGCTGGACAGGAGGCGAAACTTGTCTAATTTCACTATTATAATATGTTATATTATTAATTGTTGCGTTCAGTAAAGGATAGGATTTTTGAACATGAATGAATTTATCACATTAAAGTACACTGCATTGATATGTAAGCTGAATTAGCAGCTGGATAAAGTAACATAATGCTGAATTGACTGTTCAGTGTCATGTAAACCAATAATAAACTTCAACAGGAATTAAAATTAGAATATTTATTTTTTAAATTATAACAAAACTGCATAGAGCCATGACTACAGAGCTCATCAACATATAGTTTTAAAAAATTCAAAATATTCTGCTGTGAATAGTAATTTGGGTTTCATGGTTCATTGTAGTTTACAGCCAGTTTAAGAATCTCAGAGTTACTGCTTTTTTTATTGTTAAAGAATCCACGATAATTTAAAAGCCAGAAGTTGTAAACAAGTGTTTTTCTACTTCACTGTAAAGTCTGGATTGGGTACATGGGCCGGTGAAGTTCACAGTCACCTTTTTAAAAACTGTACATTGGACCATGTTGTGATCAAGAGAAACAAACTCTCCTTACTTCTGCAAAAACATGTGAAAACAGGCTTCTGCAGTAAAGCTATATCAGCAAATATCAAGGTTACATCATGTTAACATGTTTCTGAACGGAGGAGAACTTTAAAACACAAAGAGCAGCTACTAAAAACTGTTTTATTTCAAATTTATTAAATAAATCAGGGATTGTGATTAATTATGAGTTAGCCATTGATTAAGTGGCACTTTAAAAGAATATCTATTATTTGTATAGCACCTCTTATGTGTTTTAGCTAACATTGCATGTTTAAGAATGACTTATAACTTCTATTTCCATTTACATTTACAGTTGTTTGTTGCTTTAAAGTGTCTTTGAGCATTGTTAAGAGTGCTATACAAATAAGATAATAAATAAATAGTAATAAATAGAGGAAATAAAAGTCGATAAAAGGGGATGAAAACACACTAATAATAATGAATACATTTAAATAACGGATGGAATAAATGACAAATTGAATCATCCGAATCCACAGATGATGTCAAGTCTTTTAAATGTGGCCATGTTTTTTTTCCATGTCTGAATTCGGTGACTTGACTGAACTTGCTCTCCTGGCTCCACCCTCCGTTAGTCAGCTACGTGTTCGGACTGGTGCCTTCAACTGAACAAGCATCTCGGGGAAGAAAAGGAGACTGTCCCCTCCCCGGCTCTTCTCCCGCTGGAGGAACAGCGCAGCGACTGCAGCCGTCAACGCGTGAAAAGTTCCTGTAAAGGCAGGTTTTTTTCCGCTCTGGATGAACTTCTGCATGGAAACTGATGAAATCTGAAGCCGCAGAGAGAGGAGGTGCGTGTCGGATACCGTTCTGGTTCTTTTACGCACGGACACGAGCTTGTTTGCGCTTGACAGTCGTGTAAAAAAAAAACGCCTGCTTGTTGTTATTATGAGTATTATTGACTTTTGGCATGATCTAAATCTCATTTAAGGTTCCACTGACATCTTAAAGGTTTGATCCAGGAAGGGAAGAGCAAGTTCCTGAGGCAACTTTGCAGTGAGAACAGGAGCCAGACGCACAGAAAGGCACCAGGGGGAGTTTATTAGTGATTGGGTTGTTAGGATTATGGCGTTGAAGGCCAAAGTGCTGTACGACTTCCACTCTGAAAACCCAGGGGAGATCTCCATAACAGAGAATGAGCTGGTGACTCTGTTCAGCGAGGAGGAGCTGGATGGCTGGCTGGAGGGGGAGAACGGCAGGGGGGAGGCAGGCCTCTTCCCTGCCTCTTATGTGGAGATCCTCAAGGACCACATCACCTCCAACACCAACAACAATGGCGTCTCCTCGCGCAAAACCAAAGCCCTGCCGCCCACCCAGACCTCCTTCACCTCCACCGAGGCCGGCAGCGTGGGCAGTGGTGGGGGCAGCTTCCAAACCAGCCAGGGCAGTGATGACGACTGGGACGACGACTGGGATGACGCCTCTCCGGCGACAGACGCCCCTCAGGGTCTTGGCAGCTCGCCCCCGCTGTACGCGGTGACCACGTCCCTGCCTGCACGGCGTGGAAGCTCCCGGCAGCACCACCAGCAGCAGCAGGCCAAGAGCTCGGCCACGGTGGGGAGGAACCTCAACAGGTTCTCCACCTTCGTCAAGTCCGGAGGCGAGGCCTTCCTGCTCGGGGAGGCGGCTGCTTTCGTGAAGGATGTGGACAGGATCTGTGTGGTGATGGGGGAGAGCGGGCCCGAGTGGCAGGAGGATCCGTACCCCTTCACCTGCACCATCGATGACCCCATCAGGCAGACCAAGTTTAAAGGCATGAAGAGCTACATGTCCTACGGCCTGACCCCAACGCACACCAACGTACAAGTCAACCGCAGGTACACGCTCTCCTCCAGGCTCCTCCTCTTCCTCTTCCTCTTCCCTCTCTTGGGGCTTATTCTCCAATCCCCCATACACTTAGAATACATGTTTATTCAGTTCTTCCTGTGGCCACAGTTATTCCCACTAAATAGCAAAACCAGACTTGACTGGGTTCTCAGAAATCTCCCCTGTCCTCCCTGACATTCCCTCATCCATCTTCACATTGTTTCCCTGTCAGCAGGTTTGTCAACAGACATCTTTTCAAACCAACATGTGCTTATCTTTCTTTTTCACTTCCTTCCTACCCACCACATTCCCAAACCCCCTCCATCCTTCTCCTCTCATTCGTCCCCTCTTCCTCCATCCCTCCAGGTACAAGCACTTCGACTGGCTCTACGCTCGGCTCGTGGAGCGTTTCCCCGTCATCTCCGTGCCCCGCCTGCCGGAGAAGCAGGCCACCGGGCGCTTCGAGGAGGACTTCATCTCCAAGAGGAGGAAGGGTCTGATCTGGTGGATGAACCACATGAGCAGCCACCCCGTGCTGGCGCGCTGCGACGTTTTCCAGCATTTCCTGACGTGCGGGGCTGACGAGAAAGCCTGGAAACTGGGCAAGAGGAAGGCGGAGAGGGACGACCTGGTCGGGGCCAACTTCTTCCTCACGATCAGGTGGGAGATCGTGTTCTCTGGTGCAGAGATTGTTGGTTGGAATCCTCGATAAGAATCTTTGTTTGTTTTTGTAATTTGCAAAGTATGGAAAACAGGGAAAACCCCCTTTGTTATCCGGATCCTGACCTTTATCAGATTGTTTTTCACTTTCTTTGATATTATCCACTTTTCAACATTCTAGTGGATTCCCAAGAGAGTTTTTTTAGTGCAGATCCAAATAAAAATCCATGTTTTCTAACTCTAAATGTAGATTGATCAGGGGAGAGTTGGGCCTTGGCGTAGTTATGAGCTCGTTCAATGCCCTTGAGTGGAATTTTTTTAATTGAGGAGCTCTTAGAGAGTGCATACCTCCACCAAGGCTAAAAATCAAACTCGCCATGTTAAACAAAGTGAAAGAATCCAGATCGGCTCCAAAATGTAACAGGCTCTTCCTTCGATCCTCCCCCACCCTTCCACAAAGTGTCAAGGAAATCAATTATGTCGTTTTCGAGTAATCCTTCTGACAGACGGACAAATGGCAACGAAAACACAATCTCCTTGGTGGAGTTAAATAAAATAACAGACGCATGCAGCTTTTCTCTACGGCTTCCATCGCCTGTGATGTATCATGTAGCTGCTGTAGACGGCTGTGGGTCTCGGTTGAGGTTCAGTAATGTTTAATTTAAAACATCAGGTTTAATGTCAGGCACTCGGGAGTCCAAGAGCTCGAGCTTATTCAGTCACTTTTTCCACCTGCGTTCAACAGCCTGACTGTTGTAGATAAGTGTTTCAGCCAACATCCACTTTATTAGTTGCTGTAACTACACAGAGTGGGTTTTCAATATGGCCCTCTGCCTGCTGACCTCGTTAACTCACAGACCGTCTGTACTTATCACTTTCACGGCTCTGTTGTCCTCGTTGAGCACTGGGTGTATCAATGTCCAGCACAGGCACTGGGAATTGCAAAGGGAAATTACTGGTTGGAGTATAGAGTTGCAGAGGGCTGAGGGAAAGACTGAGCACCGCACAATAAATGACATGATGAGTTTCACATGATGTTCCAAATGTTGCAAATTAAAGAGGTTAAGGGAATCAACAGAGTAACTAGAACACTTAACATTGTAAGTCATTCGTTTCTAGTTTTCCTTGTTTCACTGGAATGTAGCTATGAAGGCGTTTTACCATTGGGAGTGTCCCGAAAGAGAGATAACCAGAATGAAAGATTTGGCCCTGACATGATTGTGTAATAAAGATGATGTCATGCATAACTGAAAGAAGAAATCATGGAGGATTTTCAAAATAAGGCCACAAGGTCTGAAACCTACAAAGAACTAGCATAAGTTAGCATAACTCCTTCAAGGCCCAGCAGATCCCCTTAAATTAAATCAAAGAACAACATATTGAAAACACTCATATCTCTGACTTTTATCATCATGATCCAATAATTATTCTCTGGAAAATCGGTGAAAATGTAGATTACTGTGAAGATGTGCTCATTCTGATTAGCACAATGCATATGAAAACATAAGCTCTTCCTTCTCCCGCACTTCTCCCACATCAGCCCTCCCGCCGTTCCTCTGGACCTCCAGGACGTCGAGAGCAAAGTCGAAGGCTTCAAGACCTTCACCAAGAGGATGGACGAGAACATTGTGGTCGTCAACACCACCATCAACGAGTTCGCGCGCAAACAGATCACAGGCTTCAAGAAGGAGTACCAGAAGGTGGGACAGTCCTTCAAGCTCCTGGCACAGGCCTTCGAGCTGGACCAGCAGATCTACTCAGTCGGCCTGAACGGGGCCATCTCCTACACGGGAGAGACCTACGAGGCGATAGGGGAGTACTTTGCCGAGCAGCCGCGTCAGGACCTGGATCCCATCTCGGACCTGCTGGACCTGTACAGGGGACACCTGGACAATTTCCCCGACATCGTCCATGTACAGAAAGGTGGGAATGTGTATGTGTGTGTTCGAGATCAAACCATAATTTGTCATATTGCATAAATCTACCTCAGCGACAGTGAGCGTATTAACTGTACATGTGAAAAGTTGCATACATTTTCATTCGCCATCATGATTGACAGCTGAGCGAGAGATTCCTGGGCCCCTTGTGTATGATATTTCCTTTAAAACATGAGGCATAATAAATCCTGCAGATCCTTCAAAAGAAAGTTACGCATGAAACATCCATCATGCTCGCAAGAAATCAGATGCAGGACATAACAAACTTTGAAAGGTGGAGGTTTGAATCCAGGCCTCTCTCCAGCAGGCGGTAATATTGAATGGAACAAATGTCTCACTAATTTAACTATTTAAACTTGCATTAAAAAGGGTAGTTATAGATTTTTCCAAAAGGCATCTAGGCCACAGCCTCCCTATCTGTTACCACGTCACTAACAGGCAGACAATAGACAAAGACCCAGATTCTGACTGTTTCCTAACCAAAGGCAACATCTGTTTTCATTTACTGAACTGCAGCGTCAATCTGGGTGGAAAACTGAAAACCCGTGGCCGCTCCATTGTTAACACTCTGGATACTGGGAGAGCCTGTGAGAGCTCGTTTTGAAAACACAGACACACACACAGACATGTACAAAAGGCCTAATGGCAGACGAGTTAGCCTGTTAGTTCGCTGCAGGTTGGGAGGAGGGAGTCGCCCCTGGCACGCAGAGTCCTGACGTTTGCCAAAACCTAGAGGCACCGATTCTATAGTGCACTGAGCCCTGGTCTCTAGATACAATCACAGCTCCGCACTCTGGACACAGACTGAAACCCAATGGTCCCTGTGACCGACAGGACTTCACCTCCTTTCTGATCGAAAAATTACAAATTGGTTTATGTCCCCTGTGTAGCGCAGCCTTCGAAGAACACCAGCCTTTCCTTCACTTCTGAAAGCCTGACTTGATAGTTCTTAGTTATTACTCTAACTCAGTGAAACACAGTGAAAACTTTACCCAAAACCAACTTATTGCGACTCACAGTAGTACAATTTTAGCTAATTTTAACCTGGAAAGCAGATCTTCATTGTTGTGTCATATGATATGACATCATCATCATTTCTGCTTCTCAAAGCACAACAAGCTTTGTCAACATTCTAGGGAACAGCAGCTACCTCTGCTTTATGCAAAAACATCCAATACACACGTAGTTTATGGTTAAAGTGATTATTCATATGCCTGACAGACCTGACCCTGTTTCTTTGCTTTTCATTATCATGCAATTCTTCCGAAGAGGAGTCAGGGTGTTGTTGAAACGCTCTAAAGACGTGTGTATTAAAAATAAAAGAGAATCATTGGTACAGAATTCGGGGGAAGTTGATAGATCTGGGCTCAGACTGTGAGTTACCCACGGCTGCTGAGTCACCGGCCGTGAAACTCATCCTCTCAAATCTGCACCGCTGGCGTAACCACCTTCTAGAGAAGATGGCCGGTTTAGTCACAGTTTCCATAGCAGTGGATTTTGATGAAGGGCCCTCATTTAGGGGACTCAGCCTGGTTTGTTCTGACTAAACAAGCCAATTAAAATCTTTTGATTTAACACATCAAAGGAGACAAGACTTCACACAGGCCCTGTTACTCCAATAGAATCCAAATTAAAAAGGCATGGTAGCGTTGCAGCATATAACACCAGCTGGAGAAAGAAGTTGCGGCTGGGAGTTTAATGTGGACAGGTCTGCTGACCTAAATGTCCGTGTACAGTATCTCGTCCTCGCTCGTTCTTTCTGTGAGGTCCGAGGGCAACATCTGATTTGAATGAGCGAGAGATTCCTGGGCCCCTTGTACTCTGTTGCCTTGGGACTGCAGGAATGCAAAATGGAGCCGTCGCAGGATTAGTTTCCCCTCCTCCTCTTTTCTTCTCCCACTTTTCTTTTTTTTCCTCTTCCTCCTGGTTGAGGAGAAGAAGGAAGGAGAAAGAATAGGGGAGGGTGTGTGTTAGAGAGAGAGAGAGAGAGAGAGAGGGGGCGTTCAGACCCTGAAGTTTCCCACAGGCCACCGGCCCAAGAGTTCAGATTACAGCTCTTGTAATCGGCCGGCAGCGAGGAGAGCAAAGTCTGTGTAGATTTCAAGTCGCTATGTTCTCTTTGGGGTTTTGATGTGTGAGTGAGATACAGATCTCAGTCGTCATGGTCAGGAAGCAGAGTCGTACCAGGCAACTTGCTGGCTGGTCATTTCCTCCAAATGCTTCCATGTTAGCAAGCGTCAAGTTAGTTCCTCTTCAGCTGCCCTACGTCCTACTTTATCACACTAAACTAAGAAACGTGAGTCACGACATGACCGAGACACTTCCGCCGAAAAGCTCGACAATGTTATATTAAGCAAATTTCTGTAGTATTTAAAAAAAATGGTGTTAGCAGACATTTCTGAATTTCCCACGGGATTAATAAAGTATCCATCTATCTATTTTAACGATAGGATCCACAAGCTTATTGTTTAATTTAAAGCTTTTCGACCTTTTCATTACCTCTATCGTTTATCCATTTCTTTCCAAAGTTCTAGCATCACTTGTTGGCTAACCGCTAGCTTCTCTAACTTGTAGGCTAGCTTCTCTAAGTTGTGGGCTAGCTTCTCTAACTTGTACGCTAGCTGCACTAACTTGTACGCTAGCTGCTCTAACTTGTGGGCTAGCTGCTAGCTTCTCTAACGCTTCAGAAAAGGGATGTGCTCCTGCTTCACTTTCCATCCTGCTTCCTGATCTTCAGTTTAAGATCTTTCATGGTTAAAATAAAGTCCAACAACACTTTGTTAATTTCTAAGCATTCAGAAAAGCCCCAGATAATATTACTGCATCCTGACCAATACTTTGAGTTTCTTCTAGCTCAGGGTTCCTCGTTCAGCCCGAGTCTGACCCACATACAGTCGGACTGTCAGAAGCTACTTCCACATCTGGAGCCATTCTGGCACAGACTCTGAACATCCCCCTGGCTGTTGGCCAACACAGGAGGATAAAAGCTGGAATCCGGCCATGTTGGAAGTATATGAGCCAGACTTGGGCCGAGGACTCAGGCTTATGTTGGGGCCAGAAAGATTCATTTTCCGTCTGGGCTGTAGCTTCATTCAGTCCAGCGCTGCTCTTATCATAAGACAGGGACCAAAGTAGATTATGACAGTGAAAATGTCTGCTGGGAAAATGTTTTAACCATAATCCACATCATCTTTCCAATGTTCTGGGCTGAATTTGCTGTTTTCTGCTCTACAGATGTTCATTTTCATGCTTATGCAGCCACTTGTTTCGAGCTTGGAGGGATGGGGCTAAAGACATAGTTTGGGGAAACATTTGGGGAAATATGCTTCACTTTCTTGCCGACAGTTAGATGAGCAGATTGAAACCACTCTCATGTCAGGAGAATAGATTTTCTTAGTAGTACAAACGACAACGTGATTTAAAAAAGGTTTTAGATCCACTTTCACGATCCTCTCCTTCTCTTTGACCCACTTCCCTCTCCCGTCCTCTTCCAGGTGCACTCACCAAGGTGAAAGACTGTCCCAAGCAGGACGGTGACCTCCACGACCGCTGCAACATCATTTCCTGCGCCACGCTGGCCGAGATCCAACACTTCCACCGCACACGTGTACGGGACTTCCGCTCGCAGATGCAGCATCACCTCCGCCAGCAGATCGGCTTCTTCCAGAAGATCACGGCCAAGCTGGAAGACGCGCTGCACAGATACGACGATGACCAGTAAGGACGAGAGGGGGGAGGTTGGTTCTACGAAGGGAGGGGGATTCCTGATGAGAGGGTTGATGGACGTGCTTGTCCGCTCAGTAATGGCGAACACCTGTAAGGGAGAACACCTTGGAGACCTGTGAAGTCACGGATCCTGGGCTCTCCACTCTATTAAAGAAAATATAGGCCACTGGGCTGTGGAATGATAACTTCTGGTATTATCTGGACAGCTCTGATGAATGTACCAGTAACTGGGACTTTGCTGACGCTGCGTGCACATCTGGCAACTCAGCGGGACTGCGGAGATATTAAAAACAGCTGCTTTTAATGTGCCTGGGCTGCCTCGTGGTTCCCGGGCTCTGAGGGTCATGTGATCTCTGCAGGTCTCCACTGCCTTCCACTCAAAACTATAACAATTGATCCTACAATGAGTGAAAAACTGGACCCGACGAGTTTATCTTTATCTCTATGTGTTGTTTTTACTTGAATTACCTGCTCAGTATTGTTTGGATGGGACACAACAGTGTGCACGTTTTTTTGTTTTTGAAAGAGGAAGAGTGGGCAGATTTTAGTCTGTTGATTCAGTTCAGTGGTTGGATTTTCATCACAGCTTGAAATTTGAGCAACTTGCAATGTCTTCATCTCACAGACAACAACACTGTCATATCTTTACGACACCACAACTTTGTGTCTTTGTGCCTTGAATGACCCAAAAGCAACTGAGTTCAGTCTGGATGTATTTCTCTGCTTGTTTTAGAGAAGCAGTTATTTTTCTTTTTGGGATGTTGTACTGAAACCATCTGGGTTTCTGTTTTCCCTCAGTCCCAGGAGGTCAGAGGTCAGGCTCAGAGCACAGATACTTCAGTGCTTTCCTGACTTGGAGTTATTTAAGTTACTGTGTGTTGGCTTTTCATGTGATTCATGTCCGTTTAAAATTCTTCCGGGGACAATTTGTAACAAAAAAATTGACAATCATGGTGTTTTATCGCTTTTAGCCCATTTACGTCAGTGTCACTGAGGTGGATCAGCCACAGAAACTGCTCTGTAGTCGACCACAGCGTCTAACTTCCATTCGGGGGCAATAAGTTAGAATTATTGTGTGTTGTGTACACACAGTAGCGTTATGTTTGGTGTCTCTACTTTGTATATCCGCTTGCTACTTCAAAACATTCCGTTAAAGCGACCGGTAGCAACGGTTTGATGTGAGATCTAAAGGATAAGAATACCACTGGTGAGCTTCTCAGTAGCTTATGTTCTGAATAATGTCAATTTAAGAGGTTTATGATCTTATAAATTTAGAGATTCTTAGTAATAGAAATGGAGGAAAAAAAAAAGATACCTGAGATAAAAGGAGAACATCTTGACGTCCCGAACCAATGAGCACTTAAGGTATTACATGAGAACTCAGTACTCGTGGGTCTGACCGCACCCATTTTCAAACTTGGCCTCCGTATCAATCCCAACTGAACACTTGCAAAGTTCCGTAACTGTGACGTGTGCAATTAGGAAATGACTTTGACGTCATCGGGGGGGACAAAATCTGTCCAGAGGTCGAGGGACATATAAACGCCTGCCAAAGTACTCACAAGCACCTCGAGTTGTTCCTGCTGCAGTGGGTGTATCCAGGACCAAGTTTCACTACCACACACACACACACACACACACACACACACACACACTGTTGCGGCTGGTGATTACCTGAATGCCTCACAGTTTTCAGTTTTACACTCATATAGTAAATCTGGTGGATGTTTCAGTTTCAGGTGCGACCTTGACGTTCCTCTCCTGGTTTCAAACGGGGTGATATTTTTCCAGAAACATATAATTTACTTTGAATGTAAATGTTTGTAAACACACTTTCGATGTAACATGGTGAGGCAACATTTCAGTATATGTGTGAAATACAGTAAATACATGTAGAATGTGTTTCTGTCATGTTCTGTTGTCCTGAAATATAACTTATAGTTTCACTTGACCTGCTATGTGTCTTTTAGTCGTTTTTTTTAAAGAATGGTAATATTTTGATAATATTACATTATATATAACATTTTCTGCCGTCACATGTAAATGCCATATACTTGTTAGCTCACATCCTGATTAGGAAACATCCTGACAACCCAAGTTGTCTTATCAGTATGTACTCTCGAGGAATCTTTGAGATTTTATCTCATAAAATCATTTTATCTCTTTGAATGTGCCAATTCCCCTTCTGAATATCCGAATATGACATTGTATGACATAGTTTATCCAGGCAAATTTATTCTGTGTGTTGTCAAATGCAAAGTTTTCCGTGCGGAGGCAGCAGCAGCTCTGATACCTGACACCAGGGTTCACAGACCACAGGTCAGGTTACATCAGCCGCAGGGCCTCCATTATTTAGATTTACCTCATTCCCTCCTCTCCTTTGTTTTCATTTTTTTCCTCACTGTGTTTCAGGTCTTATTCTGATTTATCATAGTTTATAATCCACGATTAACCATTTCTTTGTTTCGAGATTTACTTCCTCTTCATGCAAAAACTGGGCTTTCCTGCTACTGGGCTCTTCAAACACTGCACTGGGATCCATTGTTTTTAAGTATTACAGTGGTAGTATCAGCTGTTCAGACTGGTCATGCACCGCAGACTGAAGGGGAATGACAAGGTGGAGAAAGCCCCTAAGAGGTTTCACCGGAAAGAGTTTATTCAGGATCATTTACGAAGAGTTTGCTGTAAGTGTCACGGTGCATGAATAAGTCAACATACATCAGGAAACTTGTTTTGAGGACTGGAAATCACATCATCATTGTGTCTTTGAGTGTTGAATGGCTCTGCTGGTTACA
This sequence comes from Pleuronectes platessa, assembly GCF_947347685.1. Taxonomy (NCBI): domain Eukaryota; kingdom Metazoa; phylum Chordata; class Actinopteri; order Pleuronectiformes; family Pleuronectidae; genus Pleuronectes; species Pleuronectes platessa. Next base: position 16,767,236 of record NC_070644.1, on the reverse strand, counting down.
CACACACACACACACGCAGGTCTTTAACAGACATCATTTATTAAAAATAAAGTTTTACACAGTGCACGGCAAACAAATCCAGGCATAAACAGGGTCAAAGGTGAAGTTATGTCTTTACAGCTCACTATGAGTTTATTAACACTGTACGGAAAAGTGCAGAATGGTGAATGACACCCGTGCACGAGCAGTAAATGTATTTTGCAATAAAAGCTGACAGTACCTTTGTTAACGTGAACAAACACCACTATGATTCAGCAGCTGACATTCAAGGAAGTAACACAGCAGCTTGCAGGGGAGCGATAGTTAGACTACAAACTCCCATTTCAACGAAAACCCCAAATTCAGCTTCATCAAATCGGACAGTTTGTTTACTAAAGTCTATGTTTGAGTTCAACACTCGGTTCCAAAAATATCCCACTTCTTTCATCACTATAGGCGTTGCACCAGTGTTTTGATGAATCAGTACAAGACGTTTTGTTACCAAATGTGCGTTTTGACATAAAATACCTTTTAAGGACAATTAAAAATGGCAGCCTAAGCATAAATAATAGACTTTGGGTAATGTTCTAAACATGAAATAACACTTTTGTCAGTCCAAAAAGTTCAAGTTGGTTCATCCATCATCATTTTTCTACATGTCTTCATCAAATGTGCATATTTGTCTCCTCTCTTCAGCTCACAGCAGATCATTTATACCCCTCCCACTAAAATACAGCTCTAAGGCACAGTCAGTTTCTCTTTGAATCGCCTTCATCAGACCCAGTACTGGTCGTCTCTTAGAGTGGGGGACCTAGAACTCACAGAGGTCTTGAATCCTGTAGCGACAGCTGGGAATGCATTACGACAAATCACATTATTTCTTTGATCAATGGAACCACGTCTAATATTCACATCGCCAGCTGCTCTGTCAGCTTCAAACGGCCCCCAGAAAGTCATCCCGGGGGCCAGGCTCTTCCTCCTCCTGGGACTCATGGGCTCCCTCGGCGAGGTGGGGCAGCTTGCCGGGCCGAGCGGGGTGACCACCACAGATGGCATCGCCACGCTCCGCTCCGGCCGTCCCAGATAAGGACTGTCCTCAGTGGGCAGCACCACCGCGGCCAGCTCCCGGAGGAGTCGCTGCCGGGCCTGTTTCTCCTTTCGGCGGCGGAACACCAGGATCAGAACCACGAGAATGATGATGAGGAGCAGACAGGCCAGCAGCGGCAGGATGATGAGGAGGGGGTCGGAGGCGGGTCGAGGGAGGACCTCCACGTGAACCGCGTTGGCGTCGGGAGGGATCGCCGGCCCGTGTTTGTGTGAGATGAAAGGAGGTTGGGGTTGAGCGGCGTGAGAGTGACCCCGACCCGCTCCCTCCGCGGCGCCCCCTGACCTGCCTCCATGACCCCCGCTGCGGGTGTGGTTCCCCCAGCGGCCGTGAGGCCTCAACCGGGGCTGTGTCCGGTTGTGGTTCTTATGTGACAGGATGTGAGGGTGCAAACCCACCTCGACTTCACCGAGCGTCGTGGATCCCCCTGCTCCCCCTCCCCTCCCTCCTCCGGCAGTCGTCCTGTTCTGCGTCGGAATAGGTTCCGTGGTGTGTTTGCCACTTGCACCCTCATCTTTATTTACACCGGTCGGACCGTGATGCATCTGGTGGTGGGGCAGGATGGTGAAGTGAAGCTCGCCCTTCGCCGGTTGGACATTTCCAGCCTTCACGAGGAAGATGAAGGAATCGTTGAGAGGTCTGGCGGGGGTGTGGCCCTGAGCGGTTGATGTGTTATCTTGGAGCCGGTTGTCGCCGTCACTCAGAGTCTCTTCGATGGCGACTCGGCCTTGCAACACGTCTCTGAAGGTGAACGACTTCAGGACCTCTGATGCTCGGGTAGGGTCATAGGTCATCTACAGACAAGCACAGACAGGCACAGACACAGCAGAGGGCAGAAGAGAAATTAGATGGTTGCTGAAAATATCACGTTGTATAGACACAACACAAGAATCCCTCAATCAAGGCCCAACAGTCCCTAAAAATTCGACACCAGGTCCAATGTAGAAATGGAGTTGAGCATTTTGTTGTTGAGTTTTACCTTGACTAGTTTTCCATGTTTTGGTGGCGACAGAATCTCAAACACCGGGTCGGCTCGGCTGATTCTCGCCAGCTCCGAGGCGTCGATCATGGCTTTCCCCAGTTTCACGGCGATGCCACTGGGGACTCTGACCGGCTCCCTCAGGTAGATCAGAGGCCGCACAGTGACCTTCACCGTCTGTGCCGTCACATCTCCATAATCGACACCAGGCGACGAGGCCGACACTGACACTCTGAAGAAGTCCTCCGATTCGCTGAGATCGGTCATGTGATAGACGACTCGCCCGAACTGCAGGTCCTCGTGGCGGAAGGTCGTGACCTCCAGGTCGTTGATGGCGATGCGCCCGTGGCGAGGGTGCGTGGTGACCGTGTAGGTGACGTTGGCCGGGCTGCGGCCGTTGGTCCGAGCTGCCAGCTGCTCGGTGGTCAGGACGACAGCGGTCCTGCCCTGGACTAATGACAGGCCGGTGTTGTTCACCATGGAGACTGAGGGTTTAATCACCTCCAGGCCGAAGAGCTTGTAGAGCGGGCGGTGGTGACCGTCGGTGACATTGAAGTAGAAGACTCCTGTTGAAGCCTCACCCTGAGTGAGGGAGCACCAGGAAGGAAGAGAGGATGAAAGAGAGAGGAAATAAACGACAAAAAGCACAACACTAAAGTTGAGTTTTCAGTGAAATCACAAGAATTATAAATATCTGAACATATATTTATCAAGCAGGTTTAAAAACCCTACAAGTTGGCGACAGCAAATTCAAGAAAATAAAACATTTACCAACAATTCCTATTTACTTTATAATGAAGCCATATGCATTCATATGAACTGTTGATTGTGTGTCACCTCTTTTTAAGAGAAGTTTATAAATGTGTAGCTGTAGAGGGGAATTGACAAAGACTGTTTTTTCACAGCTCATGTGGGGAGGATTTGTGTGTCTTTGGCGGCCCCTACAGGCAATATGACAACAGTGCAGTGGCAGGAAAGTAACAGACTGTAATGCATTAATTAGGTTTTTAAACGGTGATGCAAATTCTCCGTGATGCAGAGTCCCTCCTCACCTGCTGTATGAAATGCAGCCGGCCGTGGTTGACGTCGTACTGGGTGAATGAGGTCACAGGCTCTGGTCTCTCCCCCAGCGTCAGGTAGCCGTTGTTGGGTTTACTGATCACGAGGTAGTGCAGCTCCTCTGGAGGGTTGTCATGGTCCTCAACCTGGATACATCAGGTATAAAACATAGCAAAAACATTTTGTCAATCAATGTTTCAGGCGATTGATTAAAATAACTATTAATAAAATCTGTTCAGGGACTCACATGCAGGTAGTCTGAGCCCAGTACGACTCTCTCTCCGACCACCACCTTCATCCCCGGGGTTCTGCTCCGGATGAGAGGCGGCTGGTCGTTGACTGGTGTCACCGTGATGTTGAACGTCTCCGTCACTGCCAGGCTGTCCTGGACTCTGCCATCAGGAACCGCTTCGAGTGACGGCAGGGGGGGCGATGATATCGAATAGAGAGGGGAATAGGAGGAAGGGGAAGAGGAGGAATCAGAGGAGAAAGCAGACAGGGATGATGAGGAGGAGGAGGAGGAGGAGGAGGAAGAGGAAAAGGAGAGATCCAGAGGAGCAACCCAAGCCTGGAACGTGAAGCTGTCACTCAGAGTCTCAGAGTCGTCGTGGATGTATGTGATGCCGAACTTATTGAGGGTGATCTGTGAGAAATCTGGTTGATCTCTGGGGAAGGATGAAAATAAAAAAGAAACCAAGTTTGTTTAAATAAATTATCAAGGAAGTTTATCTCCCAAAGGATCACTCTGGATAATTTTGACCCCTTTTGCTCGTGGGTAGAAACTTTGAGGCATGAAGAAATGAATCCCAGCACCTTGTGAGATTCTGTCCTTTCATTGACAGAGCCCCGTGACGTGGAGGAGAAATCACACGGTACAGGATGTGGTGGTCTTTCCGGTGTTGATCGGGAACTTTCCCCAGGAGATTGGAGGCATCGAGTTTCGCTCTATCGATCGTGACCCTGCCTCCTTCTGCCACCACAGCACCTGAACCACAGAAACAGTTTGTTTGTATATTCTTCCTCACAACTGAGATGAGATAGAGTCAGTGTGAATAAGCAGCATTCAATCTACTGTGGCTGCAGAGTCTACAAATCTATGAAAACAGAAAATACAAATGCATATAAAAGAACTTGAACAGTACCTGCGTTGTTCAGTAGTCTGGTGTTGTGTTGATGATGTTTGTTAGCGAGGTAGGAGACTAAGATGGTGAAGGTGTGAGGAGGCAGGAAAGCAGGAGGAGAGGACACGGTGAAAGAGAAAGAGTCCTTGGCCGACCATCCCACCGACTCCGGGTTGTTCTGATCGTACAGGACGACTCCGTCATTCACCTGAGAGGACATGGAGATATATACGGTGGGAGAAATGTTTACCATCTCATTTTACATTCTGTACAACTCAACATGTAAGACCTCCTACCATGCTTTGCGTGAACGTAGAAATGTCCTGCGTGGAGTTGTCGGGCATGCGTCGGAGCAGGCGGCCGAGTTTGGGAGGAGCAGTGACCGCAAACACCACAGAGTGGTTTCTCCTGACATCGCTGACATCATCAGTTACCACCTGAAGCTCCTGCTCAGTGATCGGTGTCACAGAACCTTTAAAAAAGTAAAAAAGACACAGTGGGAGGAGGCACTGAGTTAACTGTGGTTGTTTGCCTCCGCCCAACCTGTGCAGTTTCAGTCTATATACACTTTTTTTCCAGATTGGTACGAGGTCACTGTGACCTTTGAACCTCCTGCCACTGGCTGCTACCGGCATGGAGACATAATGATCAACAGTGGGTGCATTTATGGATATTTTCCATCATTTAAAAACCATGTGTTTATCTGAACAGGCAAATGAGATCCTAAAGACTCCTCCACTTAACCTGCACTTTAGCAAGTACCACAGATTTGAACCAGAGGGCTGTTTTGTGCCTGAGTTAGCTGATGTACCTGGGTAGACCTCCAACGGATGGTTCCTCTGCAGAGTGAGGACCAGAGAGTGGGCAGTCGTGCTGAAGATCTGACGAGGGGCAAAGTTAACGCCATCGTTCACCTGGAAGTGGAAGCCACCAGCCGGTGCACCTGCACAAAAAAAGGTCATAGAAACAATGCACTACTTCATTTACAAAACTTTAAATCTGCCGAGCTTCTCCTCCGCTCACCGCTGTGCACAAACACCAGCTGTCCCCTCTGTATGTGACCCTGGGTGAAGTTCAGGATGTGCTTGGACGGGGCGGTCCTCAGAGCCAGGTGGCCGTTGCTGGGCGGCGTGACAATGAACTCCAGCCAATCAGAAAGAGTGTCAGAGTCCTCGGCGCTGAGGTCGTCTGTGGTGATTTCTGTCACCGAGCTCACCCACACCTGAGGACACAGGACGGAGGATGGATGGAAAAGGACAGGAAAGGGTTTTATCGTATGGAACACTTCTCCTTCACCTCTTACCTTCAGACCCCGGTTGGTTGTAACGACAGGAGTCTCATCGTTCACCGGCGTAACGCTGATGTGGGCGGTGCAGGGCAAACTGTGCTTGCCGATCTCTGTCTGATTGGCCTGGAGGGTGAAGTTGTCGCTCTGTGTGTCGCTGCCGTCGTGGATGAAGGAGATGTACTCACGTTCCAACTGGAAAGTCACAATAGTTCATCTAAATGCACGGAAGGATAATCGGTTGATCTACTCTAGATGTGTTTTTTGTGTTCAGTCAGACCTCAGTGTGCGTGAAAGCCGTGATGGGCATCCCCGGTATCCGGCTGTGCTCCAAGTGTCCGTGTCGTGGTGGGACGATGACTTGATACAGGAAGTTCATGCCTGAGAAATGGTGATTGGCAACCTTGACGATGTCAGGGGTCAGCGGCAGGGATGACCCCTCGTCAAGGGTCAAGTCAGACACCTGAAAAACAGAAAGTGTGATAAATCTTATAGTTTCATTGAATGGTCACATCCATTCTAGACGGACAAACTGTACCTGTAGGGGGAGCAGGAGAGGAATGATGTCGATCTCCAGCCTGATGGGTCCGACCTTTGTGACCCCGTTGGTTGCCTCCAACAGAACCGAGTCGTTGATGCTTCCTGCCGCCTCCTGATGATACACCATCAATCCCTGGTTCAGGTCGCCCTGGGTGAAGGAGGTCGTCTCCTCTTCTCTGTTCCCCTGCGAAGGAACCAAGAGTACAAACCTATTGAATTCTGTGTTAATCTTTGGACCCTAAGATGCAGAAGTTCACAACTTCCTGGGCCAAGTTTGCTCTCGGTGAAAGAGGAAAGTGACAGGAAGTCTGGATGAAAAATAAAGATTGATATCAAGCTTCTTATTTTTTTGCAAAAGGAAAACTTGGACGTAGATTCATTGTTTTACACACCTTTTAAAACTAAAGATTATATTTGAACGGCTTTTTTAAAACTTCACAAACCATTATTTATTTTTCTAACTCAAAGCTTGCATGCCACACGGGTCAAACACCCCAGTAATCACCCAGTTCTCTGTTCCCATTAGCTCTGCGGGACCTTTTATTTTGTTTGTGGCTTCGGAAACACAATTCTCTGCTCCAATTAACTTCCTTTCCAGCATCCGCACGGCAAAACACTTCCAACACACCGAGAGCAATTAGCAGTAACAGTTGGCCGTACCTGATGGAGCTGCTGTTCCCCATTATTCTGGTTCTCGTTAATGGGAGAGGACCTGTGGAGGAAACCAAGGGTGGGAGGACTCTGGACGGTAAATAGGATCTCTGAGGGTTGGCTGTCCTCGTGGATCACCTGATGGTAAGAACAGAATCAAATAATGACCATGGAACAAAATAAATGTCAAAATAGACACAATTGATGGATTTAAATTGTATTAAATTCAATCTGTATAAATCTGCTATAGATTTAGATATGATCCAGTCGTAGATGTGAGTATTTTTGAGTTTGATGGGTGTTATAGTGATTTTACTTGCCTCTAAATGCTCCCTGGTGATGGAGACATTCTGTCCCTCCTCCACCACCACCACACGGTTACTCATGACTGTTGGCTGCCTCTGATGACTCTCCAGGTAGATTTTTACCGGCACTCCAATGTCCAGGTGCACCTCCCTCCTCCCTCTGTCCGGTTGCCTCTCGTTGCTCTTCTCCCTGGCTTTGGCCGTCACGTTGAACCAGTCTGACAATTCCTGGCTGCTGCCATCATGGTGGTATGCCAGGCGCCCCGCCACCAGATCCCACAGGGTGAATATTGAAACTGCATCTGCTCTCTTCACGGTGTCGCAATCTCCGTTAGCAAAGCAGAGGGCGCCGCGTTTGGGGGGAAGGAAGACCTCGAACGTCACCTCCTGTGGGTCTCGGATGTCCAGGTTGCTGAACACGCTGAGGTTTGCAGAGCTCAGGGTCGTGATCCCTCCTCGCTGGAGCACGAGGCCAGTGTTGTTCTCCACTTGCAGGTATGGATCCTGGGCCATCACCTGTAACAGCCAGTTACACAACAGAGACAGAAAGTAATTACAGCAGCAGTAAGAACACACATCAATATCATCACAGGCTTTTTTTATGTCAACACTAAAATACTATATATTGAACTACCAGCAAATAACTTGTAGAAGTATGAATGTTGTTTGTTCTTTGGCAGCTTTTATGATTTTCCTGCCTTCTCTTGATTCTCTTGATGCTCATGGAGTTTTCACTTAAGACACATTCTGTGTGAAGACATTATAATCACCTCCAGCAGTGTTGAAACATAATGTTTCCCATCAGATACAAAAAGCACGAAACGCCCGAAACTCACTCCTCTGTGGACAAACAACACCTTTTTCTGGAAGAGGAGAGAGAAAAACATCAGCATGGTAAATTTACAAATACATATATATATATAATGTACATCTGGATTTTAGGGGGGTTGATTGTTGATTTATGGTTAAGACATCTTTTCATATTGTTAATTCTACTGTTAAGTCACCAGGGTTTAAATTTTTTTTTAAATTGTTCGGACATTAAGGGCAACAACAAACACCTGAATAGTAAAACAACAACTCTATATACCTTTGCTTTAGTGACTTATTCCATATTCTACGACCTGGATGATGAGGAAAAGATAAATCATCCCTAACCTGCTCAAGGTCCCGCTGTGTAAACTCGTACAGTTTGTGACTGGGATTACTGGCCAGCACCAGCTCTCCCATGGGAATCCCCCTCCGTGTGTAAACCAACCACTCGTCCTCGAAGTCCGAATCGTCGTCCCTGTAGCGAAGGTCGCTCAACGTCACCAACCTCTGGCCATCGCGGGCCACGTGGAAAACTTTATCCACGACCCTGACAGGTCTCTGATCGTTGACGAGCCGCACAGAGATGTTGAAGGTGTGTTCGGCCGTGTTTCTCTCCTCCTTCTTGCGGGATTGTTTATGCGGTTTATAAACCAGGATATGAAATGTAAAAGAGTCCTGCTTGGTTTCGCTGTCATCGTGAACGTACATGATCCTCTCCTCCGTAATGTCCCGATTTGTAAAGACTGCGATGTTGTCGTTAATGGACGTTGAGTTGGAGAGATTGATCCTTCTGATCTGTCCATGCTTAGGGCTCACTGTGATGTTGTACTGCACCACCCGGTTACTTGCTGTGTGAGTATAGAGGATGTCTTTGGTGAGGACTTTACTTCCACCTTCCGGTATTGAAAGGCCTTCGTTTACAACAGTGAAGGCCGTGGACTCAGTCTTGATGTTGATTCTGAAGTCGTAACTTGTCGAGTTGCCGTGCGTTGAAAAGACCTGGAAGCTGAAAGTGTCTCTCGTGTCATCGAGGAGCCTGTTGAACAGCTCGTACTTCAATAAACCGTCGGTGATATTCTTCTGGCTGAAGGTTGAGTTCTTTTCTAGAACGTTGGTGTCCAAAAGCAGTCGACCTTTCTTTGGTAGTGTAAGGAGTCTGAAGTAGAGGTTGTCCTCAGTGAGTCTGACCCCCTTTGAAACCACATGGAGGTTCTCGGGAGTGACGACAGCCGACAGAACACCGCTGACCTCCATCTTGCTTCGCGTGACCTTGAAGTGGATCCAGCGCACCGTGATGGGGACAACAACCTCCTCCTGGACCAGGGAACCGATGCTGATATTACATTTGAACTGATCAGTGATGTTGTTCTGAGTCTGAAGGCCCCGGAACGAGCTGAGGTATCGAATCCGTTCTTTTTCTAGAAGTTTTTGGGAGAACGAGGTCGTCGATTTCCAGTCGCCACTCGAGTGCATCCGCTGGATCTCACCATATCGTGGTGGCTCTATCACGTCATATTGGATTTCTACCGCCTGATCAACCACATTTACTTGTACTGCAAGGTGACTGGTAGTGATGATGGAAGCCTCGCATTGGTTCACCTCCAATCCTGTGTTATTCACCAGTTGGTGTTCGAGTGCCACCGCCATGATCCGCAAAACTACCGTGTTGCTTAACTGCAGAAAAAAAGAGAGGAAACAATGAGCCAATACACACAAAACCTGGAAGTTTCTGTTAGTTTATTTTAGTTAAGGAAAGCTGCTACATCACTTACCTTCTCCCCATCGCTGACCCTGAGTGGCAGCCTGGTGGTGGAGACCCCAGAGTGGACAAAGCTGATCTTCCCTTCCTCCAGATCATTTAATGAAAACAAGTTAACGGCCCTGGAAAGATGCATGTAACCCTGTTAACATGTTCTGTTTAAGTCCCTGCTCTACACTTCAACTACTGGTTGTAAGAAGATTTGTGAGGTAATGTAAAGCCTCACAAGCCAGAGCACCAACCTCTCTGGGTAATCCTCGTGCTGAAGGTGTCCGGCCTCGGTGTAGAGTTCGCCAAGGGAGCTGAACATCAGCTCTGCAGGACTGCTGTCAGGGTCCGACACTCTCAGCACATCTGTTGTCAACTGTGGACATTGAGGATGAATTCATATTTTAATTTCCTTATACTAAATTAGCACGAATATTCATATCATATGTCTTACCTGGCGTTTGGACTTCTCCAGCAGAGTGAAAATATTTCCCTCTGGGAGGCTGAGCACAGGCGCATCATTGACAGGACTGATGCTAATGTCAAACCGATGCAGACGTTTGCCCTTCAGGAACACAGGAAGCTCTTTCTTACTGGAGAAGGTTGAGAACATGAAGAAGTCGTTCTGGTCCTCTGAACCACTGTGAACATACATCACACGGCCCTGCCACAGGTCGAGCATACTGAAAGTCTTGTCATGCGCCTCGGCTCCTATGGTGATCGTCCTCTCTTGCTCCACCTCTTCTAGCGTTCCCTCAGGGTCTGGGCGGAGGTCGAGCCGGAGCTGACCGTGAACAGGCTGCTCCTCAATACGGAAAAGCAACTGGGAAGGATGGAGACCCAGTTTACGAAAATTCAGATTCACCTGAAAAGGAGAGAAAATAGAAACAGATGGTATTTTATTATTTATGTTTAGGAAAACTTAAAGTAAGAACTGCAGGAGACAAGAAATCCTACCTTGATGTGTTTGGGCTCCAGCGGTGCTCGGCCTCCCTCTGCCACCTCTAGCTTTCTCAGCAACAGGAAATTAGGGGTCCTCTTATTGGTGGTCACTGGCTGTGAGGTTGTAATAACCAACTCAGGGCGATCTGTTGGGCTGTTGGTCGTCCCCATCTCAAGGTCTTGTCCCATCTTACAGCCCACGGTGATGTCCTTGGTGATGGTGGCATGAGGGAGGCCCGTTCTTTGAGTGTTCACCCTAATTTCTCGGAGGCAGCCTTTAAAAGACGAGGCAGAGAGCAACCCAGCCTGCTGCGCAACTTCCCTTGTTTCCTTATCCAGTCCTCCGAGGAAAAGAGGCCCTCTGAGCTGGATGGCCTGGAGCTCCGGACCCAGGTTGCCCTTGATTAACTCCTTGTCTACCTTGAGCTCCAGGCTGTAGGGTAGCAGGTGTAGCTGGACGGGGTACCAAGTGTGGTTAGTGGTGACATGTGTTAGAGAACGCAGCTCAGTTTTACTCCCCTCTCCATTTCCTATTGTCGCCACCAGGTTACCGTCTAGGATCTCTATCGCAACAAACCCACCCTGGTTGTTGGAGCTGTACAGGACTATGCCATCTTGTTCTCTCTCAGAGGGGTGAAGATCGAATTCAAACACACCTTCCTGTGGTACATCCCATGGGGGGAGTGACATGAACGCTTTGGAGCTGAAAAAACTCACAGGATCTTCTTCTGTGGCAGAAAACTGCAGATTACAGCCCAGGGATACCTCGTGGACTTTCTTGTACGCAGAGTACCGCCTCAAACCGGTCAGCAGGTTATGTTTGTTGAACACCACTTTATCCACACAACCTCTAAACCCAGAGGAAACGTTGAGAATGTAGGGGTGGCTCAGACCAGCTGCCCCGCCAACAAAAAGTCCATCCTCCACGGTGAGCTCCAGATCCGGTCCTGGCATATGGAGGCTGGTGCGAGAGTTGCGGTCCACGGTCATGGTGACATTATGGTGGTCATGGGTCAGCTCCATAGAGTGCCAACCCAGGTCATTAAGGTGAATGCCCGTTTCTGTGCGTAGTAAACGTTCACCAGAGCCCAGGTCTAGACGCACCTAGGGGGTGAAGGAGGAGGTAGGGCAGGGAAGGATAAAACACATGAAGTAGAATTTTAGTTTTTCTATTTTCTTTGCACAAGGACAAAGTATAAGAGAAGAAGTTTAGGAGAAGTATCAGAAAAAAAAAAGTGTGTATGCATATATTAAAGAAATATTCTGTTAAAAAGAATAATCAAACTATTTCATGTATAGCTGCCTCGCCTTGTTCATTGAGCTTTCATTAAACTATGTGGTCTTCTCTCTTAACATGGTCATGAAGAAACTTGTTCTGAAATGAAGCCAGTGCCAAAGGATTTATTTGCTTCCCCCTCTGCGAGCAATCTGACACCAACCTGTGTGAACTGAGGCTTCTCTCCTCAGGATAGTAAATGCCAACATATATGAGCTAAGATGGCCCAAGGGACAAATACTTTCCTCCTGGTTAAAGGTGCGAGGTTTCGTTATGTGAGCCTCAGACAGTTTTCACTTTGACTGCCCATGACAAAAAAAAATACTTCCCAAAACTTATATATATCCTATCTGTGTCCTTTAAATTGCAATTGAACAAATACAGTTTGCTGTCTGCTTCGATAACCTACCTGCAGAAAGCCAGAGATCAGTTCCAGCAGCAGGAAGTCTCTCTGACCTGCTGCAAGAAAAAGCAGCCCTGCCTGACTGGAGGTTCGAAATCGGACATGGAGCAGGTTCTGAACGGACGACTGCACCGTTCGCAGGTGGATGTAGCCGTCACCGTAGAATGACGCTGTAATAAAGAATGAAGGAGACAGGTGAGAATCTGAGGCCAAAGTTGTGACCAGAACAAGTCTTTAGTGGAGATTATTTGGCTTAAAGGCCTTTGTGCTCCATGCTGAGATATTCTAACCCTTAAAATGTATTTACATGAATCTGTATATTCATCTAATAATAGTCAAACTAACATTTAGTAACCAAACACCCGAGCAAAGACAGTTTGGGTTAATCTGTCCTGACTGTTCTGTCAATGTGGAGTCGACTCTGCACTTTAACCTACTATCTGAATTCAATTAATGGCTGCTAATGTACTGTGAAGTGGGTCATCCAGAAACGGTCACAGGACACAGACTGAACTTTCCTTCCGTTCCCCAATACAACCTGGAGTTCGGCCCCTCGGAATGACGTCACACCCAAATAACCGGAGTTCAAATCCAAACGGCTGATGGGTAAAATGTTTTGATCGATCTGACCTACAAAGCAGTGTTGAAGCACTCTTTAAAAAATGACTGTGTATGTGTGTGTGTGTGTGTGTGTGTGTGTGTGTGTGTGTGTGTGCGTGTGTGTGGTGAGAGGGATGTTTCAAATTAAAAAACATTTTTGCTTGTTCCACTTATTTCAATAAAACTAAATGTATTCTCTTAGTTCTTCTGTTCTAAAATCGAACATTATTTTATACTCTAACTTGTATATTTGCATCAACTTTAAACCTTCAGAAGCTTTGCTTGGGAAATGCACTGCCAGCCAAACTTCAGGTTTATAATTAAGGATATTATTATGATGTGTGTAACGACTGGTTCCAAACAGAAGTCCTCAGTCAGCAGGCTGCCGGCCCAGCATGCCGCTCTGTGTTAAAGCCTATAAGCCTGTGTCAGTGTAACCCATATCTGACCATGTATCTCTAATCTGCCTCTATGATACCAGTGAACACTGGATTATTAATAATCCTCCTTCAATTAGAGACACCGGTGAAGCCATGTCTCATGAACAGGTGTAAGGATTACAGCCGTGGAGCAGCAACAGATTGTTAATAAAAAATATTCTGTACATGCAGCAACTTTTCAGATGGTATTAAGTTTTGATACTTTATATGTATGAGGCAGTTATTTATTATTAAGAGGACTGAGATTTAGGAATAAATCAACTCCAGAGAAAAAGTAGTTTTATAAACTAACATTTGAAGGGTCTAGGAATATTATGTAGAGTCAGATGTGCATGTTCCTCTGCATAACATAAGTAGCTGGAACCAACCAATCAAATTATAGTCCAGTTTCCTGCAGCATACTGACATATACATTAAGAGACAGTATTCATTTAATCAAAGGCTGCACAATACTCACTTAAATTGGAAGTAATTTACTTCAGGACATTATAATATTAACTGACTACACAAAAACAACATTAGAAACTATGGATCTACAAACTTGGATGGGAGACAAACTTTTAACAGTGTTACCAGTTGCATTATAGCAATGCACAAATAAATTCAAAATAAAGTTGCAGCTGTACCTTCTTCACCAGGTAGAGAGGAGGAGGAGGAGGAGGAGGAGGGCTCTTCTCTCCCCTGCAGCAACTCACCTCCGTGAACTTGTCCTGTGGAAATCAGCAGCAGCAGAAACACATCAGCCACAAAACTCCCCATTGTTGTTCAGGCCTCTTTTAACTTGCACTCAGCTGAGAGCAACATCTGGCTGCCTGACGACACCATCCACTGACTCCACTACTTCACTGAGCAGCCCTGACTCTGCAGCCTCCTCTCTGGATCCCAGCCTTTTAGAAAACCTGTACCTGAGAGCTGAGACCACAGAGGTGGAGCTCCACCCCCTGACCCTCCCCTCAGCAGAGCCAGGTGATGTAACACCAATCACCAACACAAGGGGGAGGTGTCAACACGTACACTTGCTTCATAGAAAGTACACCAGACTGTGTCTTTATATTTTATGTAAACACTCCATAATACAGGTTTTTCTGTTAAAGATGCAGATGAGGCTTAATTACAAAACCAAATATCCAAGTATCTTCTTAATTATAATAAATAATTATTATCCCATCTCCCACAGGTTCAAAATGCAGCATTAAGAGGTTCAACTTAAAAAAGCAACAACATCATTCTGTCTTTCTATTGTTCGTTCCTTTCTTTACTTGTTGTCTTTATGCTAGGTGCATTAGAAAAGTCTGGGGACATCAGGTGGGCAGGTGGAGTATGACAGCTTATCGAAAAAGTTCTCAAATAAGGAACCAGCACACATAAGTCTGGTTACCGTAAAAACAGAGTGTGCAGTTAGTAAATGAACTGAAGTGAAATGAAGTGACTTCCAGATGGATGTTAAGATTGAAAAGGAAAAGAGAGAGGTGCCAAATGGCTAAACATTAGAGAGAGGGAGGGAGGGAGAGAGAGAGAGAGAGAGAGAGAGAGAGAGAGAGAGAGAGAGAGAGAGAGAGAGAGAGAGAGAGAGAGAGAGAGAGAGAGAGAGAGGAAGTAAAAGGGAGCCAGAGGTCAAAGGCGGGAAGTAGCTGCTTGCTGATTGAGGTAAAGTGGAAGTTTGGGTGTGATTGTTAAAACTGAAGGACACACTCCCTGGTCTGTATCCTGAAAGCCCCCCCCACCCTCTAACCGACACACACACACGCACACACACACACACACACACACACACACACACACACACACACACACACAAGACTCAAGAGTAGGGTCCATTAA
>NC_070644.1:15671370-15744470 GCF_947347685.1 Pleuronectes platessa | reverse complement strand
TGATGATTTAGGGCAGCTGCACGTCGGGCCGAATCCCCGCCTCAGCACAAGGAGAGCAGAGGAAAATCTATTCCCCCGGCTGGGATTGCATTAACGGATCATTTTATTGGTGCAGGTCATGTTTGTGGTGTTTGCAGGATCGTAATGAAGAAGAATGTCGGTGGAGGTGGAACATTAAAATGCCCTCGGCAGGTTTTTTGCTCACTGCTGAATGGGAAATAAGTCAATCATGGGGTGGGGGGGGGAACGCTCGCTCAAAACCAGCAATGATTGATGTGAGTGTTGATCAGTTTGCACCGTTTGCTGCTCGAGTTTGTGCAAACACACAAACATCATGCTAAATGCCTACAAATATACTCATATGGGCAAATTTGCTCAGTCTCCTGTAATGATTCAAGTATTCACACACACACACACACACACACACACACACACACACAGGCTGCCAGACACACATTATAGGTGCCCGGAGGGGTGTACTTGCACGAGTTGCTCTTGTGTCGGAGATTTGTATGTTAACAACTTCACTCGCTTCACAACCCGACCTTGCTTTATGCGTTTCTTTCTTTCTCGTCTTTGAAAACATGGCGGCGCCCTCTATTGGACGAAGAGATGACAGGAAGTGGCCTTTGCGTGTCCAGAGTGACGTCTCACGAGCACAAACAGAAACTTCACACGGAGCCGAAAAACTTTGCAACCGCAGCTTTTAGCAAATTTTCACATCAGCAAGTCGTTTTCACATTAATGTTGAAAAATTTGTGTAATTAATGCAAACAAACGAGACCATTAGATCTCAGCCACTATTCGCCTCTGATTTGCATTTTAAAGTGTGAGTGAAAACCCACTGAAGACGCGGCTTAAAGTCTGTGTAAAGCAGCAATGAATATTTATAAAATAAACAAAAAAGGTGTTAAATTACGTAAACAGTTTAATTAAGTAAAAACATTAGCAGCATTTTGGGGCTTTGAAATGTTGTGTGTGTATGTGTGTGTGTGTGTGTGTCTGTGTGCTGACAGAGCTGAAACCTCTTTTAAGCCTTTTCTAATTCTCCAGATTATCTGTAAATCATCTTCCCGGTTGTCTCCAGTGAAAATTTGTGAATCTCTCTTTTGTAAAATAGTCACTCGAGGTGGTTGTTGGTGATTATTCTTATTTTTTAACCAATATGAGTCGTTCTCTCGGGGTGGATGCAATGGACGAAGCCGTAGCTGGTGAACTTCACGCTGTGGTAGGTGCAGTCACTCGATATCAAGGCGGAGAAACACTGATGCTGATGTGTTCTACTTTTGTTAATCCGGGTTATGCTGAACTTGGCTCCAGTTTGTGATCGAACCATAATTTCTGGCCTTGCCGAATAAAATCCTAGACACAACAATAATGAGTAAAGGGTTCCACAATACAACTCATAGTTCACCTTCTTGTTTTTCTTTATTATTTTCTACCATGTATTCTGACTTTAAGGAAAAAAGTGAAATAAGACTTTGCAAAAGGCAGTGTATTAAAACCAGAAATATGATATAGATATAGGTATGTACTCCTGTCACTCAGAGGTGAGCTGCAGGTCGGTGAAACGAGGAATGATGTCTGGTAACGTCCATATAAAAAGTGGCATCTGTTAGAAAACTCCACTGTCTCCACTGTGTCTCGTGGAGGGGATGAAGGGGACGGGTGGAAGGGGACGGGATGGGGACAGGACCTTCCACGGAGGAAAACAGATTATTCATTGACCTTCTTCTCCTCTATGCCTCAAACATCTCCAGGTTCTGATCAGAGACGCTCCTGGTGTCATGGAGGAGTTTTCTGATCACCGAATGGGAGATGACCCCCCCCCCCCCCCCTCCCACGCTCTGAGGTCACACTCGGAGCTCGCTTGCCTACAAAATAAACATCTCAATCCACAAAGCAACGTGAAAAAACTGTAAAAACTGTAAAAAACCAACACAACAGAGTCAACGTCTATTGTGTTCTCCCAACAAATGATTGATTCTGCTCTGGAACATCCCTGCAGGGCGTCTGGCAGGATGTCGAGGAGCCTCCCCCCCCCCCGTGCTTCTCTTTCCTGTAGTGATCTTTTTAATGCGACCAGCTAATGCTGCTAATCGCTTCTATCACAGGTCACCGTCGTCAGCAGCTGGAGATTAATAAGCAGCGTTCTGTCGCTCGTTTTGCAGAATCAACGCCCTAAACTTCTGTGTGAGGCATCAAACCACGAGCCCGACCCGCCATGTTCACACACAGGAACACAAACGAGTAAACGAGCGCCCGCCTTGCCGAAGGGTCGCCGGCAGCGGCGGACCCAGCTGCTGATAATTGAGAGGCTGCGTAAATACCATCTGGGCGTCTGGTGAGAGAATCTTCACCTCTACGGGGAAAGTGTGTGTTGCAGGGGAAAATGGCCGGCATGCTGCTAACAGACAACAGACTAATGCCCAGAAGCTGCTCGGTGACCCATGAAAAGATATGACAGTATCATAACAGCCATCTGCTCCGCCTCTATTGGTTCTATTAATAAATCCCTCGACTAAGCAAAAGGGGGAGACGAGGAGGCCGCGGAGCAGAGATGCATGTCAAAACATTCTTTTGCCCTCCCGTCTTTTTCCTCGTTTCCACACACACACACATGCACATTAACTTTCTCCTGCACCGGCTGTCATGTGTTCAGAGGCAACCTGAAAGTCCACAAAGGCCCCCGACGATGAGTCAGGGCCCCGCGCTCAGGGCGGCTCCCCGGAAATATCCTGAAAAATAAAAAGAATGCCTTCCTGCGTTTGCTCAAATATTGAAGTGTATTTCTGAATAATTCATATTTTTTTTGTGTTGCGCCGCTTTGATTTTCGAGGGCTCCTGTTTTTAACAGCGAGAAGAAATCAAAACTTTCCTGAAAAATCGTGGGAAGAAAAATAAGAAATAAAAAAGACGTTTTGTGTTGCGCTAACTGACACACAATCAAACAAGTGGACTGAACTTTGGGAAGGTTCCGCTTGCACAAACAAAGACCGTCGGGGGATGGATCTTTTGAAGAGGAGACAGCACGTTATCGGCTCTGTCTGTGAATAAATGTGGAAAATCAACGTCGAGGAGGGAGAAGCAGAGAGCAGGGAGTCACCTCAGGAGAATCAGCTACTTACAGACCCTGCACATGCTCTGGTTCTTAGTCGAAAGCCCAAAAATGATCTTAACACATTATTTTTCTTGCTGTAAAAATCCTTATCTTGATGCATTTTCTTTCAGGCGCCGTCAGCGGAGATTGAGAAAAAAGGAGTAGGGGTGAAAAAACAGGATTGTGAAAGGAACCAAAAGGGAACTGTGTTTTTGGCACACCATAATTATATTTCAATCATGCAAATGAGCTTGGTTTGGGTAGTTAGAGGGCTGTTGGAGTGTGTAATTGAAAATGCAAAAGATTGTCTTGCATCAAAATGTCGAGGAACACGCCGACTGGCTACTAATCAGAACGGACCCCCCCCCCCCCCCCACCCCCCCCACGTGCCGCGCAACACCGAAGTCGCTGCCTCCATCTCTCTAGAATTGGATCGTTTTATCTTAATTTAGTTCCTGCAGAATCCATCCAGGTTGGGGAGAGAGCCAATTTTCTTCTTCGCACCCCATTCCACTCTGCTTTCCCAGTTTGCTCATAGTGGGAAAAAAAAAAGAAAAAAAAAAGAATCCCCACTTTAATAAATATTTCTGGAGCCCGGCTGTGATATCACCGCGGAGCAGCGATCGCAGGATGGGATGCTGTCGGGTTTGTGTAGCGGAGCAGACTGGGGCTTAAACAGATTGTCATGCTCGCTGCTGTCACCGAGCTGCAGTGATTTTCTCTCGGTAGCGTGTTGTTCCACACCTCCTCCTGCCTTCATCTCTCCTTCCTTTCCCTCACTCGTGTGTGTTTCTGAGTGTACTCTATGCTCTGCACATGAAAGTGGTGAAACTCCGAGGACTTAGTCCAGATTTTTGGAATCTGAAGAAACTTTTCCCCAAATCACAAATCTGGGAGAGATTCTTCGCCGCCTGTGCATGGTTCGTTTTTTTTGGCTCGTCCACTTCATGACATTTACATTTCTTATTCTCCCTCTAAAGCCTTCGCCAAACATCAACATGGCTTTAGAGCAGGAGTGATTGACATTTCTCTTTTCATTAGTGCAATCACTTTGCAGGCACCAACCTCCTGCTGTGAACAGCCAGGCTCGTAATTAGGATAAAATAATGTGAAATTAAGAAATTAAGTGGCATTTAAAATCAAGAAATGTACTTTGTTCATTAGAGTTGATATACAATGTTATTCCTTCATACCTACATATCTCTACTGATTGTTAACCTTGAGACACTGCAGATAATTTCCTCCATAATGAGCAATTAAATGGAATCATGTTCCCAGTCTGATCCCGCGGCCCCGCCACCTTTTCAACATGTAATTTTTGCAGATTTAATTGCCCGCAGCAATTAAATAGGCCCGTTCTAATTGTTCCATTGTGAACGTATTAATAATGAAGCCTTAAATTTGAATTCTGCTTTTGCCTTGCCTGAAAGATAAATTCAGAGGGAGCATTTTGTTCGAGCAAAGTCGCCCAAAAGGCAAAACTTTCCCCTCGAGCTTAACGCTAATGTCCACAGGTCTCGCCTCCTTTAGAAAGAGCTGGAACTTGAAATGTAGAAGTTTAAAAAAGATTTGGATTTGGGGGAAGAGTGTTGGACAAGAAGAGATAAAGGCGAGAGGGGAGATGAAAAAAAGAGAATGACGAGAGAGAGAGAGAGAGAGAGAGAGAGAGAACGAGGAGAGAGAGAGAGAGAGAGAGACAGGACCGCAGCCCTGACAATCTCGCCGTGATTACAGCACCACACATCCCTCCCGTCTGTGCTCGGGGGGCCAAGGTCACACCGGATGATTTCCACAATGATTCCACACCTGACTCGTCCATCGCAGCTTCCCGGGCAGATTATCCCGCGGTGTGAACGGGCTCAGGACCGCAGAGCCGACAAGATGTTTTCAAACAGGTCTGATTTGATCTGGCTCACGCAGCGCGAAGTGGCACAACACTCGGCCGAGGCCCCGGAATCTGAGAGCGGCATCAAGCGCCGATCATCAGAGTTTAGACACCGGGGGGGGGGGGGGGGGGGGGGGAGATGAAAAGAGGAGAATTAACTGGAGGTTTAACCACAGCGGTGCTCAACTCAGGCAGACGAGATCTGTCTGTTCTGTACACGATAGGTTGAGAGCCGGAGCAGTGATGAGGCCAAATCACCCCATACATTCATTTTGTGGAGCTGCAACAAGGCAAATTAAGTGTTACACACATTTCCTCATGTAAACGTCACTTTAAAACACAATTTCCTGTAAATATAAGACGTGAGGCGTTAAACAGTAACACGTGTACAGGCCAAGATCAGATGTTTTTTACCCCGAGCAAACCTGGACACGCTGAAAAACACGAGTCGGAGACCGGAGCCACCAACCGTACAATCAATCCACGATCCTCACCTATCTCCGGAGCTGACACAAACCAGATCCATCCTGCGTCTGGAAATGCATGATGGGACTTTGAAGGGACGGGACCAATGATCCAGAGTGCTTTTGTCTCCCACAGACACACTGTGTGTCTCTCTGCAGCAGCCACGCAAACACTTTCCCAAAAGTTTGCCGCAGTTTTTTAAATTGATTTCCGAGGCGTGCGTCGATTTCCGTTTACCTCAGCACCGGCTTGAGGAGAATGAATGCCACGTTTATCAATATTTTTCATATTAGCAATGAGACAAATGCTGTGTCACATGAAAGAGGCAAGGTGTTTTTGACAAACCCACGGAGAATAACAGCCTACATTCTGAATGTGAATATAGAGCAGCTAACTCAGAACTAATGTCAGTACAGCCTGGGTCCCTCAGTGAGTCTATGGTATTGTCCTGTGTTAAGATCAACGACATCAGCAGCTGTGTCAAACTGAAAAACCATCATCTGGATATCCCTCAGGTGGCTGGCTGTGGTATCGGCCATTAACTCCGCCTCCTCCATGTTAATGGGTGAGAAAGGAAGGATGGTTTCTGTCATTTCAGCTAGTTCTTATCACACTGATGCTTGTTAACGTTTTGGATTGTTCCAGTACGTTCGATTGTTACTATTTATTTGATTGACATGATTGAATATCATGATTGACAGCTGAGATGGACTTGCAACCCCTTCAATGAGTACACACCAAAAGTAAATGGGTTCTTGTTTGGTTCCTACCTTCCACAAAGTTTGAATCAAATTGGTTCAGGTAGTTTTTTGTGTGTAATCCTAGGAACAGACTAACAAGCAGTGACAACCTACTTGAGTTAATGATGCTGGAACATAATCGATGAACTAACAGGGACATTGTGAAGAGGACGATAACGATTTGAAAGGTCATGTGCTCCATTAAAATAAGCTTTTAACCATCTTGACAGACAGAAGGAGTAAAAACCCACTTTACAACTTTTCTTCCGTCTCCACATATAAAAAAACAAAACGGGTAAATCTCTGAGTGAAAGTGAAAATCAGGGATGAGGCCTGCTTCCCCCGCTTCAAGTGCGGCTGAACGAAAGACAAATGCGTCTAGTTACTCAGACAGCAGGTGCAGTAAAATGGTTGGTTTTGGCAGCGGGGGGGGGGGCGTCTCCTTCGGTGGGCTGTAAATATTGACTTGCTGGCAGATCGGGGGGGGGCATCGTGAGCCAGCTGCGGCGGGGGGAGGCACCTGACCGTGACAGCAGCTGTGACAGCCGCCGTGCACTTCCTCTCAGCTCGCCACGCAGAGTCAACGTCCTCCGTGTCTGGGGACCGAACCACTGCTCTGCAGCGCTTGTGTATGCATGAGTCTGTGTTTGCCTTTGTCGGTCTCTCTCTTTGGGGGTTGTGTGTACACAGAGTGACTTTACCGGGACGCCTGTGGTGCTTCATGCTAAGTGGGCCTGCGTGACTCTGACATCGCCACGTGTGCACTGTACATCTGTTTCCAGTACTTATACAGTGCATACTTGTTCACAGGGCCGGATCTAGAATGCTCAGATTGGGGGGGCATTTAGAACTTTGGGGTGGGCACCTTGACACAGTGGAATAAGTGATGAGTGTTTTTCCAACTGTTAAAGGACGCGTCACAATATTATAAGATTGATCCGTTCTTTTTATGAATTGATATCAGATCATTGAAATTAAGATTCATTTTAATCAGTTATAGTTATTTTTTTAAACCCAGCCCTATATCTAACCAGCAATCAGAAAATTCTGACTGGGCGAATTAAATAAACAAATATAATAAAGTTGACCAATTGGATGGGCAGAGTAGAAATGTGGGTACCACAGTCAGCCACCAGGGGGCTATCGAGAGGATTTGGCTTCATGTCGGGTGCCTGTCATGTCGTTTGACCTTTTCGAAATTTGGACAGAGTAGAACATTCCTTGTAGGCTTGCACACAAGTCTACATGCATGTTTTTGTGTTTGCCCGTATGTGTGTGTGTGTGTGTGTGTGACTGACAGCGGTGTCACTGCGAAGCCTGTGTGATGTGGCGCTGGTGGAGACCCGAGGGAGACGAGCTCTCCAGGGTCCAGGATGAGGGAAAGGGAAGGAAGACAAAAAAGAGAGGGAGAGGTGGAGAGACGGATGGAAGAGGTGAGGTTGAAAAAGAGATGAACTGAATATATAAGGAAGGAGAGAGAGAGAGGACGACAAGAGAGACAGATAACAGAACTGTTTTGATCAAATGTGCTCATATTTACTCTGCGTGAACTCGCCAAATGAATTTTACATCAAGACGGATAAAAATAATGTGCTTTATGAAATAAATTGAAATAGATTTAATTAAGTGTCAACTGTAAAACCAACAGAGTGTAATGATTTATATTATCTGCTTTAAAGTGCAGTGCAGCTCGAGTGCGTGCCCGGCTGTAAATGCCATAGCACGGGGCCGATCTGAATCTATCCGCAAAAACTGAATACATTTAATACATTTACAACACCCACATTCGGGTGGTCCATGTTTTATTTATACGTCTAAACTCCATTTGAATATGAACCCTTTCAATGCGACGAGTCAAGAGGAAATATGCACGTGATTCACGAGCCGTCGCTTACAATTAGCTCCCGGTGAGCTGCCATCATCGATCACGCTAAAGAGTGGGACGGTCTTAATCTGATCTGCTGTTACATCTTCATTAAGATGATCCTCTTGAAGATGAATAGTGAAGGCCCAGGCCAGAGTCTCCTTGATGTCAGCAAACACTGTCGTTCTACATGTTGGTCTTAAGAAACAGAATAAAGGCTGTTGCAGTTAGTTATAACTACAGTTAGGAATTCAATTTGCTTGAATAGTTTTTTTTTTTACAATGTCTACTTAACTTGGAAGAGACGGACACACTAGTGCTGAAATGAAATGTTGATTTATTCATTTAATCATTTATTTATTTCATCCGTTTTTTCTGTTTTATATCAAAGTAAAAGTCACTCAGTCAGTAGGTTGAGTTGGTTATTTGGCTGGTTGTGTCTGTTGGTCTTTTGGTCTATTGGTTGTTTGGTCAGTTGGTCAGTGGGTTAGTTGGTCTGTTGGTGGTTTGGTCAGTTGGTCAGTGGGTTAGTTGGTCTGTTGGTTGGTTGGTTGTTTGGTTGGTCAGTTGGTCAGTGGGTTAGTTGGTCTGTTAGTTGGTCGGTTGTATGGTTTGTCAGCTGGTTGCTTGGAAAACGATGTGAAATAAAAAATACTATTCATTTTTTAATGTTTATGTTCATTGTGAGGTCTGGATGATTCAGATATCTGTGTCCATGAAATTGTATTATTCATTCATCATCCTTTTACAAACTCAACAATTGCCAAATTAATGAAAAAGTTATGAAGAGACTAAAAGATTTAATTAAAATGTGCAGTTTAATCAAACCAATGGTCCTTCAGCGTTTCTCTTTTGTTATTTCCTGGGATAGTTCCCAACACATACACCGGAACAAAAATCTGAACAGGAAGCAGGAAATGATGCATGAAAGGGACAAAGAGAGGGAAATTGAAGTAGAACTTGAGTGAGAGATATAATAATAGAAGAGGAGAAAGAGGTTTGGCTGTTTTCTCGGTGCTATCATTAGATCATTACTTGGAAATTGTGCTTATAAAATTTATTGTGAAACCCAAGAGATGTCCACAGTTAAATTAGTTTCACCGTTTAGAGAAAGTGAAGCGATCGGGAGCATACTTGTGTTCCTCTGTGTATGTGTGTGTGTGTGTGTGTGTGTGTGTGTGTGTGTGTGTGTGTGTGAATTCTAAGACCCCCTCTGAGCTGCCCAATATTCTTTTTCATACCCAAGCCACTGAACAGTGTGTGCTGTCAGCTCAGCAGCATGTGTGTACTGGTAGGAACAGGCACTCCTCTACATGGCCCACTGATCTCTACAGGGAGCAGAGCACAGATCTTGAACGCACAAACACACACAAACACACACACACACACACATATTGACGGAACACACGCACAAAAAGACAAATCCTATAAAGTAGGTCTATTTTATGTTCTGAGGTTTTCTTCTTAATCCATATTTACCCAAACTGTGACACACACCACACGTGTAGAACATGCATTAACCATTGTATTGTTTATTTGAACACAAATGCAGGGCCACCCACGCACACGCACACACACAATCCCCTTTCTTGAGCGCAGCGCTGCAGACCCCCCCCCCCCCCGCACAGAAAACAGTCTGACCTTTGAAGCCATCTCATCTCTGGCTGAATGAGGAACGTGAAGCATCCTGTGTGGTTCAGAAATGAGTTCACAGTTATGCCGAGTTGAGAACGAGAGCCCTGGAGAGATTGCCCAGCTATGAACAGCAACCTTATGGCAGGGGGTGTGGGGGTGTGGGGTGGGGGGGGGGGGGGGGGGGGGGGGGGGGATTCAGGCCTGAGTTCTGTTTCCACTGACAGACCACAACACACTGGGATAGATGGACACTTCACACGGTTTGAAGCCACTGAGGCGTTTGAAAAAATCGGAATCTGTTGTTCATTTGTCCGTTAGCTTCTTCTTTCTGTCTCTGCCTTTTGGCGTCTTGATGACTAATTAATTCGCTGGATTAATCGTGAAATAAGTTTAGATTCACATAAAATATTTACTGAACACATGTTTAGGATACATAATGAGTTAGAGTCAAACAGAATTCCAAACAGTGGCTCATCAAATGTAGTGATTAACTATTTTGATACATTTTATTGCGTCATAAATTCAATATCTCTTTCATTTTTGACTGTTGTTTGGATAAAACTAACACTTTCAAGAAGAGATCGTGATTTTTATCACTTGTGAATTGATTTATGGAAAATAAATACAGCCCAGTTCGAGAGATTGATCCAAACTGAAAAGGCTTTTCTCACATAAGGAATTTCAGAAACAGTAAGGAACATTATTTACTTCTAAAGATTTATTTACAATGTCATAGTAATTTGTTCTGACCTACCTACATAGTTACAATTCCTCGGAAACCGACAGCGTTCCTCTGTGTTTCCAGTGCTGGTTCCTCATGGTAAACATTTATTAGTATATGTACATATTTAGATTGCGTACTGGTGTTTTACTTGTGTTCTCCTCAGTGGTCTTTCAAACCATTTGTACGTTTCATTTCATCACAAAAAGCCCGATCGCTCCAGGAGCAGGGCGACTTTGTGCATTTCATTTGCATGAATCTGTGTCACTGGCTCCGAGTTCTGTTCAAGGACCGGTTTGGTTTCCGCTCCGAGATCAGTGTTTTTCGAGCTGTTAAAATTTCACGACTGTTGTCTCTGTGTGACAAAGACCAACTGTGCTTTTTATCTTTGATGGCTCCTGCCGCTGAGGAGTGAACATAAAAAACAACAACAACAACAATAGCTTTCCGGCGGGCACGGGAACTACGCTGAGCTGCCAACAGATGAAAGGGCCCGCTGCCCAATGTGATTCTCATGAACTGCTCAGCTGGGTTGTTAAAAACTAAACTAGCCATTTAATGTGGCAACATTATATCTGCAGGTACTGAATACAAAATGAATACCTGCTTTGTGTTTTTCTTTTTCCCGTCCGTCGACCTCCTGTCTCGCTCGGCAGGTCAACAACTCTAGTGTCTACATCGTCCTGTGAGCCACTGTTCACAGTCGGCTTTAAGTGGGTCTCTGTCAACACAATGAATCTGTCCTGGTCCAAACTACTTCAAAGTAAACCCAGGAGTGAGTCCTCCTGTGCTGCTATTTAGGAAAAGGTCATTAGCTTTGAATAGAGAATAATCTGGGGTTCCCGGTTTTGTCGGTGATGATAATCGACGGCTTAGGTATCGATCTGCTCTCATCAACAGAGTGCTTTTCTCTATGAGCCGACTCGGCTTTCTGGGCAACCGGGACGTGGGGTATGAATACCAATGCGTTTAAGCACAAATGCACTCATCCACATGCTGAAAGAGAAAATCACGAGAGGAAGTATAAGGGCACTCATTAGAGTTTCCTCGGCGAACCACGGGGTGTGATGCTCTTTTCACTGCAGCAATTTCTGTTCTTTTTCACGCCAGCTTGTTCAGCCTCTTGTTCCCCTCGGATAAACAGGTTATTGTTAAGATGGAGAACTGAGGGGAGGGCAAGTGATACTCAGGGGTCCATTGCACCAACTGGATCTTAACTAAGCCCGGCCTTAATGAACCTTGTTCACGTGAATGCCCAAACTCGTGATCCCTGTGATCCACGACAGTCAATCGCTAAGTACCCAAAGTCAACATGACATTCACGTTGGTGTTTCTCACATATTGTATACCCAACCTTCGGTACCACGCGTCATATAAATGTGGTTTAGGTCATTGGCATACAAACAGAACTGGTCGGTTTCTCAGCCTGATAGCTTTTACTGGTTGTATGAAAAACATTTCCGACCTATTTCCATTCACTCTGGGGAGAAAAGAGGACGGGAAAGTGAGAGAGAGAGGGCATCACGCTGTAAACACTTGTTTTTACATGTCTCCCCCAAAGCTCAGAGGGAGAGTAAGCATGAGAAAGAAGAGTTTCACTCACACAACACTGCTCTCACTTGTCCTCACCCAGTCTCCGTGAGAAGAAGGTTGGAGCCTAAATGGTGCAACTGGTGTAACCAGCAGGTCGGACTTAGAATGCCAAGTTACCCCCGACTCAGCTTGAGATCACAAATGACCAGTTGGGTGAACCGGCACTAGACTGGCAGCTTGAGAATGGAAACACAAATGTAGGCAACACATGCCCTTGACAGATATCCACTGATACCAAACACACAACATGGGGGGAAGCAGAGACTGTGGAGGAGCCAAAGAGACTGTGGCAGCTGAGGAGAGGATAGATGTGAAAAGGCAGAAGCAAAGATACAGTTTATTTTGTTATAAAATCCTGATGACATTATTGATGCGCTGATAATTTCAGGTATCACATTTTCCATGATAAACATCTAACGCTTCCTTGTTTGCACTAACAGTTATATTTGTTTTGCAGGTGTTTGGTCATTAACCAAATAACTGGACAAAGTAAAACTCTGATCTAATGATGATGTAGGAGGAAAACAACGTCATTACAATTAAACCAGTATGGATCATGTATCATTGCAATCCATCCAGTAACTGATGAGATGATTAATTCAAAACCATATATGTCAACCCGCTGGTGGAGCTAAGAAGATTCCTCCTCTGGGGACCACGAATACTCTTTTAGATTGTGACAATTCACCCAAGAGTTGGTTCTTATTATAGAAACCAACGAGGTGGACTGACCGGGCCACCATTTGCTATTCATAGATCCAGGTGAACTTCTGCATGAAAGACTTTCACATGGGATTGGCCACACTGACCTTTACAAGGGGGGTATTGTTGCAATATGTGATGTCATAGTGTGTTATTGCATTATCTAGTGTTGGATATATGGTTTGTTCCCAGTCTTATTGACTGGGAATATATAGATACACATATATTATACGCGTAGCACACATTTAAAATATTGCAGTTACTACTAATATTATTATGCTCAATATTAGATCATGAGCAGTCAGGTGAGGGCATGAGGGATACAAAAGGACGGACTACTTTGCTTTAGTAAGATGTCATTGTAAAAGCTTTTACCTGCCTTGGGTCTATCATTATGTTAAAATCATAGATGTTTTTATAATCCAGAGGTGTTGTTTAGTTTTTCCCTGGACACGTTATGTTACTCATAGACACGTAAACATGTAATTTAAAAGAACTCAATTAATTTCCTGTCATAAAAAAGGGATAAAACAAACAACAATATGTTTCACGATGACATTTCCTTTTCTAAGTGCCTAAGTGAATTAGTTTTTACCAATTTGACTGTTCTAGTTTCTATTTTAGTTCTTGTACAACCTGGCAATTGTCAGTGTTGTTGCCATTACACACACACACACACAAACACACACACACACACACACACACACACACTCACACACACACACACACACACACACACACACACAAACACCCTCCTCAGAAGGAAACAAACCTCCAACAGCATCACCTCCATTAGAAGAAACAACAACTCTCCAGTGGATACTTGTAATGTAAAGAAACACAACAAACAAGCCTGTAAAGATGATTATATCTGGTGCTGAAGATCTGTTGTAGTTTTAGTGCTTTAATATCCGGCAGCCTTGATGTAAAATCACACAACGTTGTTTTATAGTGCCACGTCTAGGTGTAGCATTCGCAATCAAAGCCCACACGTGTGATTTCTTTTAACGACGCATTTTTCTCTCACGTTATTTTGCAGGGAAATCTCTCTGCCCTCTACTGAGGCGTACTGTATAGTGCCCTGCTGGCCGTCACTGATAAAACCTGAGTGGATGTTGTTTTATGGTTATCCTGCTGATGTGATGCATCGTGATAAGACTCTTTGAAGACTCTCACCTGGCAGCGGGCTCTCGGAGAACTGAGAGGAAGTTTGGTTTCAAGGGCTTTTTCTGCTCATCGCCCACTTAGAGATTTAGGTGGAGTGATTATTCCAGGAAGCGGTTTAACCAGCTAACATCTCTCACATGACACAAAAACATGTCTTCTTTGTTCTCAGCGAGAGGCCAACTCAAAGTGCAGCTACTCTTTTTCTTTCTATTGCCGCTGAACTGCCGGGTGCTCCACAATTTAACGTCCTTGTGCTTTTTCTACAAGGTAATTTACTTTTGCCAACACTCACAAGTGTCTTGAAGATTCTCCGACCACATCAGCCCTGTCTCCTCCTCTCCACAACCTGATGTTGTTGAGGGCCCCCTTATCCTGGGGACAAAGAGCGAATAAAGACCACGTTAGCAATTGTTCCGTATGTGGAAGGTTAAATAACACACTGTCAATCTTTTACTTAGATTTATTCTATATTTATTCTTCTTGCCTAAAGGATGGGTAACCTTCCCTTTATCACGCATTTCAGCCGTGATGTTCCAAAGAGAGACGGCTTTTTAAAGAGTGCCACGGTGTAAAGACACTTTATGATGCGTGGCATCCTATTTTATGACCGGCTATAAAAAAATGAAGAAACTCGGAAAAGCTTTTTCTCAGCAAAAAAACCCAAGGCGATCGTGAGGTAATTATCTCACTAAAGGTTTAATAGCTTCTGTTAGTCAGAAAGTCTGTCCATCGAAGGACGGGTCTGACAAATCTAACTAGGTCTGAGCATTGAGGGGAAATGATAGACACCCTTTTTTCTTGGCATCTTTATTTCCATATCCCGCTTATTCCCATTCCCACTAAGCTCAGTCAAAGACTCAAAATTCTCTCTGGCCGCTTTTGGGGGAGGCTGTGGATAGAGCAATGCATGTCGTGAGCGTTGCTCGATGCAGGGGGAGACCTCAGAGTTCATCTCATTTCAGAGTTTCTGAGCAGCAGTGGAATGAGTGTCTGTCCCCCCCCCGCCCCCCCCTCCTCCCCTGCTCTTGCTGGGAGGCGTGCACTGCACTTCCTCGGGGCCATGAGAGACCAGGCGTCTCTCTCTCCATGCTGCTCACCACCTCGCTGCTGTCAGAGGCACACAACTCTCCCTCCTGTGCGGGCGATCAAACAGTCCACTTCATGTGTGCCAGAGGCGTCTCACAGCCGCCACGCACACTCACCAAAAGCATGTGGGCCATTCTTACAGATATTTCAGTCGGAGCTTTAGAGGCTAAACTTTTGATCATCTGCAGTTTGACCAGTGGGGTGCACGCGGGCTTAGAAAAAAATCTAAATTTAACTAGATGGATTTGCCCCAGGCTGTGTCACAGTTTTCTCTATGAAGTCTCTCTGATCATCACACAGTCACACACATGCATGAACGTGCATTTACACACAAATGAATGCATAATAAAGTTAGAAAGAAATTTCAAATTCACATACATTTGCTGCACAAGCAAGGCTGTAACTATAGTTATTACTTGCCCAACCCTATAACTTAACCTAACTCTAACCTAAACCTAACTATATCCTAATCTTTAACCCTATCTTAACCTTAAGGTAACCCTAACTGAAAACCTTATCCTAACCTTAAAGAAGGGATATAAAAGGCTCCATAATGTGTAAACAGATTCTCTCTCTCTCTGTCTCTCTCTCTCTGTCTCTCTCTCTCTCTCTCTCTCTCTCTCTCTCTCTCGCTCTCTCTCTTGCTCTCTCTCTCTCTCGCTCTCTCTCCTGGTCTTGTCTTTTTGTTGCATGTCTTCACCGCGTGCTTTGTATTTCCTACTGCCGACCACATAAACCTTGACACATGCAGTTTGCTGTCACACCTACGGCTCTCGTTTTATGGCAGCAGCCCCCCCCCCCCCCCCCCCATCATCATCACCACCACCCCTCCCACTCGTGTCTAACTCCCCCTCCACCAGGCAGCAGATACAGATCCTTGAGCTGTAACAAATGTCTTCTGCAGGAGCTTTGTGCAATTACAGCTGTCCACAGAGCGAATCGCTAACATCTCTGAATCCTCTAATACAACCATGTAGCCAAATGTCATTGCTTGTACATGACTGTGCTCAGCCAATCACACTTCTCACGGACGTTTGAGCTCAAGCGAGTGTGTCCGTCACTCGAGAGACATTCACACACCTTAATAGCCCTTTTTGCCTTTCTACAACCTGCTATTATAGAAGAAAATAACACTTTCATAGAGGAGGACGAGAGGTTGTCATCCTCTGCTCCTCTGCCTGTCTGAAGGATAAATAAACTCAAGCTTGGATACTTTGGCAGTGTCAAGTCTCCTGTAGCGTCCTGTTATTATCTTTATTTGTTAATATCTTACATTTGAGTATCTGTGTTTATATTTTTTTCACTCTGCACCACTTCACATCGATCTTGACCAGCTCACCTGCAGACATCATTTCCTGTCCCTGATTCAATCGCTTTAAATAAGTCTTCGATTATTGGAATGAAATCATTCCTGCTAGGCTCTCGGCGGCTCGGGGAGAACAGTATTCAAACAAACAAATTAGCGATGAAGGATTTATCTGTGGTGAATTTGCAGATGTTTGAAAGGAGTGATTTCATATCGATAGCTGAAGACATTAAACCCCCGTAAATCACTTTATACTGGCGAGCAATATTGTTCCTATTCAATAACCAGGATGTTCTTATTATTATCTTTAAATTATATTTTGGGAGGTCTATACAAATTGTGGAACAAAACTGTATCACTATCCACACTTACCTTTGTATTTAAATTAGGAAATTACACAGATTTCTTGCCCCTACCCTTTCCCTGAACATACTTAATATTGTGGTTTGCATTGTTTGAGTTCCTGGAGCCGCTGCAAAGCCTGATGTCCGGGGCCCACTGACTCCCTCACATTGGAACCATGCTGAAAATGCCAGGACATTACTCACCCTGCTCCTTTTTGCCAACTCCCTGCATTACTCTTCCCTATTTAACAGGCCCTGATTTCATATATTTGCAAAGAAAGAAAAAAAAAAGAGTCTCCCCGGTGAATAACACCCAGTATAACCCAAATGGATTCACGTGGACATGATGAGTAGGTGGCGAGAGTCCTTGTTATTTACGACACCGGGTCTCCCTCCGTCTAAGTGCACCGCGGCGTCATCCGTCTCTGTCACTACTTTTATTTGACTCACTTTCAAAAGTGCACTTGCTCCGGTAAGAGCGAGGGGCCGGTCACATTGATAAGCTCGCTGGGGCCCGAGCCCTGTGCTCTTAAGTGACCGGAGCAGGGGCCCACATTGTTAAAGCTGAAGCCTCGGATTGCCCCTGTGGGCGCCGTCGCAGGCTAACTGCCGCTCTGCTCCGCTCAGCACATTTGGCCCCGCTCCTTCAAGAGCTCTTATCTCCGTCTCATCTAAACAACCAGCAGCTCCTTAGTGAGTACCCCCCCCCCCCCCCCCCCCTTCCCCGACACTGTACAATACACAACACTGGGCCCACAGGCAATCGAAGTGTCATAAAAAGCCTGTTTGTGTCCCAAAAGTGTCTTCAGTGTTGTTGTGTCTGTCCCGTCCCCCCCCCCCCGCCCCTTCCTGTCTGGGCAATTGGCGCATTGCTGTTCATTGCTGTTGCTCCGTTCCCCCACCAGGGAGACATGCCGCCTTGCAGAATGAGTCGGAGAAAATGCGCTTAATGCGGTCGGAGGAATGTTTGGAAGCGGCTGGATGTTTTCCCCAGTCGGGCATAACTAATGCCGACACAGGAGCTTTATCTTTTTTTTATTTTCCATTAGTGTTTCTTTAAGATTCCTACAGCACCAAAATACATTATTTCCAAGCGGGCGGAGAGGGGGTGATGGATTTTAAATGTCATTCGTGGCAGCAGTTACCTTTCGGATCTAATTTGGGCTGCTTGCAGTGAAACTCCCCGGCTGTTTTAGGAAAGCTTACAAACAACTCATTTTCACCATTGTTTCGACCATGTAATGTGTAATTACTCTCAGCGTTTCCATTCCGGTGGAGAGCAGGGAGGGGATCTGAGCTCTCCTCCTTTTGGGCCGTGCCCTTGATGATAATGTGATACTTTTAAGTTTGCTCTTCACATCTGTAGCATACGAAATGTGCAGTCTCCGATACGTCTGCGGCTCCACCTTCCACAAAACAGTAGAGGGCACGATCAAGGGATAAAAAGCGGAGTCATCTGACATTGCTTTATTCTCATTTCATTTATTTTACTTAAATCGTTATTGAAAAAAGGCAAAACACTGCAAATGATCATTATTTGAAATATATATTAACATATTATACAAAGGCATCCCTTTTCTTCATCATCCTTACTGAAGCCGTTGTTTCAGAACATGTATTTTTTCTTTCATGCTTATGAATAATTATGCCTTCGAGATGGTCGCTCTTAATTGTAATGAGATTTGCCTTTGCTGCCAGGAGCTTCATTTATGAGACTAGTTCAATGCCCGTTCTAAACATGCAGTGATGGAATGGGGTGTGTGCTTGATCCGTGGTAACGCTGGTTACAGCTTTTGTTCTAAATCTGCATGAGGAGCTGTTCACCTGTGGATTCAACGTTTGGTGAACAAGCTGTTGTTGTGAATGATTACGTTGATGAGTTAGTGTGGCAAACTTACTCATCATGATTTAGAGAGGTGCTGTTCCTGTAGGTTATCCAATCGTGCTCGTTACTTTTTCACGAGAGGTGAAAACACTTGTTCCTGGAGGTTATCTGAGGACGTAGAAGAAGACGTGTTCAGATCGACCCACAGACGGTTGCTGGCTCCAGCCTCAGGGACTGCAAAGCGCCGGGCTCCTGTTTATTCAATGTTTATTAGTATTGAACGGATCACGTGTCCAAATCTCACCGAATCGAGACAGCACTTCATTGGGCCCAAAACAACACACATGAGATATGTGGGGCATATACAGACAGAGATTATTGGAATTAATGCGTTGATAGATAGATAGATAGATAGATAGATAGATAGATAGATAGATAGATAGATAGATAGATATGTAGATATGTAGATAGAGAGATAGATAGATAGATAGATAGATAGATAGATAGATAGGTAGACAGATAGATAGATAGATAGATAGATAGATAGATAGATAGATAGATAGATAGATAGATAGATAGATAGATAGATATGTAGATATGTAGATAGAGAGATAGATAGATAGATAGATAGATAGATAGATAGATAGGTAGACAGATAGATAGATAGATAGATAGATAGATAGATAGATAGATAGATAGATAGATAGATAGATAGATAGATAGATAGATATACAGAGAGATAGATAGATAGATAGATAGATAGATAGATAGATAGATAGATAGATAGATAGATAGATAGATAGGTAGACAGATAGATAGATAGATAGATAGATAGATAGATAGATAGATAGATAGATATACAGAGAGATAGATAGATAGATAGATAGATCGATAGATCGATAGATAGATAGATAGATAGATAGATATGTAGATAGAGAGATAGAGAGATAGATAGATAGATAGATAGATAGATAGATAGATAGATAGATAGATAGATAGATAGGTAGACAGATAGATAGATAGATAGATAGATAGATAGATAGATAGATAGATAGATAGATATACAGAGAGATAGATAGATCGATAGATAGATAGATAGATAGATAGATAGATAGATAGATAGATAGAGCAAGGGGAATGCAACATACGGCTCTATATAAATATATATATACATATATATCTGTATGGATTTGATAATGTGTCAGTGTGTTGTGTTTTGAAGGTGAGATGAGAGGCAGCTGTTTGGGAGGAAGGGAGATAAACAGCATTCTGTAAATGACTTAGATTCACACTCAGGGAATTTATCGACTGAAATGACCCAGTGGCCATTTGTGGAACCAAAGAGGCCATAAGATATATCAGAGAGGAAAACAACTCTGAGTTTGGGGGAAACACAAGGTCCATGACTTATTGTTGATATCTGTGAGGTATGAGGCCCGGCCTCATCCATCTCGGCCGGGTCACAACACTTAATTTTCCCTCATTTCTCTGAAAGGGGAAAATATGATTCCACCTATCGATTGCTGCATAAATGTGTTGCCTAGTGATGAAAGATGAGGTGTGCCTTGCTTTTATGTGATCCGATTAACCTCCAGCTGGGAGTGGGCTCTCTGCTCGGCTCCGGTTCCCCTGCAGTGTCAGGGTGCATGTGATGGGCACTTAGGGCGATTAGTGCTCCTGTGTGTTTTTGTTTGTGGTGATAGATCACCGGGAACATTTCACTAACCAGGTCGGCTCACCAGTGAAGATGGCTCTGTATCATGGTCTGCACTCTATTTAGGAATAATGGTTTGGATTGTGAGATTTGATAAATGATTAGACATTCTTCTTTATGGTTCTTATAAACCAGGTATGTGCATGGGAAAATGTGTATTTATATTTGATTTCCTTTGTTAAAACATGTCCTTAGTACGACAATTAAAACACTATGGGGGGTTTTCAACAGCTCATCTCACACAAGCCGTTATCAGAAGCCTTCTTTGATAAGGTTTTTAAACTTCTCGACCTCGCCTTTGGTATTTTCTCCGTTTGAGCAGCAGCTGACATTTACATCCAGCTCTCCAACAGCTGAGCATAGTCTTTTCTTTTCTCTTGTTCTGCGATTGAAACAGGACAGAAGTTACCTCTCGCGTTGACCGACAGTGGGTCCACTGACTTCAAGGTCCCCACTGCAGCTCCTCTACAGAGCAAGCCGCAAATGTTTAACGAAAGGGAAACACCACGTCAAAGATCACGTCCTAATGTTTTACCTGTGGACTTATGAATATGAATATACTGGATTTCAAAAGATTTTTTTTTTAATGTAAATATTAGAAGACAAAAACCAAGATGTGCGTCTCCTTATACCAAAGAGGGAACAAATAACAGCATGAAAACAGCATGACCTGTTTTTATTTAGCAATAACTGCAAATAGCCGCTTGGGTCCGTCTCTGCGGCTGCTCTCCTAAAAGGCTTCTTCTTGGAAAAAGCAACGCAAGAGGTCGTCTGTGCGTCAGCGTTCTACGAGCCATGATTACACTTCCTGTGTTAGGAAACCTCTTAATCCAAAGTAGTGACCGAACCGTGACCGTTCCATGAAATTAACAGCGTGTTTGTTATAGTAGCCATGGCCACCGCTGGGCTCTATTTCTGGAGACGTCCTATGAGTCGTATCAGAGAAACAAACAACCGACGTGGTGAGTTCAGGTTGGAGCCGACGGGTTCAAACCCAATCCTCGAAAACAAGTCACAAATATTTGTCTTATTCTCATCTGCTCGATATTCTGCTTCCAGTTTACGGCGGCGCTCACATCCCCAGTGTATGTGCATAGTCATGTATAAAGGAAGTGGAATAGATTGAGATCATTTCTGATACGGAACTAAAATGCACATCTAGATGCAGATTGTTTTCGTTAAATCTGGATTTAGTTGAATTTGGGCATTTAGGGAATTCAGGGCCGTGTCTGTGGGATTGAATCCAAAATAATCGACAGACCTCATCAGCTCTCGAACTTTTAAAACAGATGAAGGCAGCGTTCTGCCATGTTTGTGAGGGCTCTGAAGAAACACAGGTCATGCGGGTCATGCACATAATCCCTGGCTGTGCAGTAATCTTGGACTTTTCTATCGACAATCTCCACCTCCTACGGGTGCCGCTCATCTTCCCACCTCAATCACTTCTCACTCCATAGATGTGATATAAGAAAATCTCTTTGATGAATATATTACTGAAGACCAGCCAACTTGAGATGTTTGATCAAGGATTGGACGCAGGATGGACACATGGTGGAGGATGAAGCACTGATGAGGGGAGGAGGATGAGAAGAGGAGGGAGGGATGGGATTTCTTGGGTGAAGTTCTACTCAGGTCACCAGAGATGAGGACAGGCGATTAGAAAAAGAAAACTGGTTTTGATTCGATGCCACTTTATGCTTTAATAACATTTGAAAGAGTTGGTTTTAGAAGTTGCGTGTTGCATGTTGTAGGAACATCGCGGGAAATGGTATAGATGGGTTTTAATTTGGAGACCTATGTCCCTGTGGGCCCCTCTGGCTCATGCTACATGAATATAACATCAAGACTTTAAATCCTGAATCCAGCATCTGTCTAATGATGCGGCCAGTCCGGGTTCAGCCGCACGTTTGATATGTGATCCAACTCCTCAGTCCGCGTCCTGAGAGGCTGGCAGGGCCCAAGAAATCCTCCACAAGAGTTTACAACCAGGATTTACCACAGGGGTTAAGTTATCCGCACGAATCAATCCCTTTTTCATTTGCAGAAACAGTCCTGCAGACATGATTTACAAGTACAGTAGCTGCAGACATGAAAATCCAAGGGCAACTCAGGGCTGCAAATCACGCTGGCTTCGGCTGCCAGGTTATGATGTCCTGGTTGGTATCGTGGAGATGGAACATACTCTGAATCCGAAGATGCAAATTACATTTTCTTCATGTACTGGGGTATTTAGTTCCATCTGGGCCATAGTAAGTGTAAACCAGGACATTGTGTCACAACCCCTTAGAGGACAAAAAAAAAAGGAGTGAGAGAAATCCTCACTCTGAGCGGCATGCACGATCCAGAAGCAGCTAAGCACTCGCTCCTCTCTTGACACTGCTCTCCGTTTTGTCATTTTTTAAGGGTAACCATTGTTCGCTCAGTCAGAACTGTGTAGTAGCAGTCGCTCACTGTGAACTAACTCAGAGAAGTCTTCACATCCCTTGAGAATCTTACATCTGAGCTGCGGCGGTGAATGAAAACACAGCGTAAAACTCCAGCGTCCGAGTAGTTTGAAGAAGATGCCCAACGTGGAAGAAAAGTGCAATTAATTCACAGTTATGATTCATTCTTGTTATTTCCACGGGTTTGTTTCCAATATCAGTGTCCGACATTTCACAGTTAATGCATCTGATTAGAGAGAAGAGTGGTCTGTGATTAGGTTCAGCAGTGTGGCTGGTTTTCATCTGGCTGCCAGCACAACAATCAAAACCGTGGCAGAGGCGGCAGGTAATAGTTTGAACATTTTTTTGTATTTATTTTGGAACAAATTGGACCTGGGTGGGTGATTGGGAAAATACACCAGGCTGCTCCAGTATATCCAGACTTATAGCAGCTTAAACAGATGACGGATGGATTGTATAATAACCCTCCGATCGATTCATTAGGCCGGGTTAGATCGTCAAAGACAGTGACTCTTGATAAAAGACATTTCTCGAAGACATAAGAATGAAAAGTAGATCATGAAAAACCTATTACTGGAAATAGCCTGGTGCATGCACAGAATACTGTTTCCCTGCCTGTCTCTGTCCTTATGAGAGGTATTGATTATTAAATGGATAAATACACCATCAATTCCTACAGTGAATGGTTTATAACTGCCTTATACATGTTTCACGACTCCCCAAACCCAAGTAAATTTCTTTTTTTCATTCACCAACTGCAGTTGAAGTATTTATTTAAAAAGTTTAGTTCAGTTTGAGTCCTAGTCGGGACGGTCCTGTCCAAAAGTTCTTGCGGCCGACTCTGGTTCCGTCCGTCAGGTGAGCAGCTCGTTGCTCTGCTGCACACGGATCGTCACAAATCACTGCCACACGTCACCCAGAGCAAGCAGGGTCCGGGACAGGAAATCAATGGGCTCTCACGGGCCACTCCATCAGTCCAAATATCTGGAGTTTGATGGCAAAGAGAAAGAGGCAGTGGGAATGATTTGCAGGCCGGAGAGGGGGGGAAGGGACGGAGGCAGGTCTTAAGGGCCATGCAAGTTCTGGTGAGATTGCGTGGACATGTTTGAGGCGTGACGTGTAGTATCCCGTAAGAAGAAAACCTCCAGGTTCTTGTAACAATACCAAAAATATATTTTTCTTTAACTTCCTAAAATGGAGGTTTTCAAATGTGGAATCTCCTTTGCATTGGATGGGAGATTGGAAGGGGGAAGCAGGGAAGGAGAGACATGAGCTGAACAACCCAGGAGACTGACCATGTGTTGTGGAGACATTAAGAAGTTAATTATTGTTGTTCATCCACTGATTTGCCTCCGATCAGCAGTTAGACCCTCAGCTCAAAGAGGAAATGAAGGTACTGAAAAGACAGATGGCAGAAGAATGTTCACTACTTCTTTGAATCATAACTAACAGACATGATACAACTCTGAGTTGTTTTCCTCTCTGATATATCTTATGGCCTCTTTGGTTCCACAAATGGCCACTGGGTCATTTCAGTCGTTAAATTCCCTGAGTGTGAATCTAAGTCATTTACAGAATGCTCTTCATCTCCCTTCCTCCCAGACAGCTGCCTCTCATCTCACCTTCAAAACACAACACACTAACACATTAACAAATCCATACAGATATATGGTATATATATATATTTATATAGGGCCGCATGTTGCATTCCCCTTGCTCTATCTATAGATCCAGTGGGAATTACACAATTTGTCCAAATAAAGGCCCATAAATCTATATTAAAAAAGACGACTTTGATAATCATATATATTTTTTACGTTTTTCACCTGCGTCACATCACTGCAAACAGTGACTGCTCATTTTTATGATTGCTTCTAACTTAATTGATTATTCCGTGGCAAAAAATAACTATACAAATATAACATTATAGAATTATAGAATGTTCTGAAAAGTCTGGTTTTAGATTAAGAAAGGTTTGATCAAATAATCAAGAAAAAGAAAAACTCAATTCCATGCTGTATAACATTTGCAATAATTGTCAAGATATTCAAGTTTTCAAGCGGTAACATTTTGTACTAACAGGTGATTATACACATTGTGAGCCATCTGATAAACAGCAGTGTTTAAACCCACTGCAATTTAAACATTCTCAAGGAGAAAATATGTTTGTTAGATCTTGAGTTGCCTCACCAGCATTGACATTACTTTTCAATGTTCTACGGCTGCGTGTTTCTCCGGCTTTTCTTTGGTGCATTGCACGGTGGACATTCACAGCGCTCTCCAGATTCACGCCAATTTTCCAGTGTAAACACACAAGATATTCTCACGACTCGTTTTGAATTACTAATTTGCTGTGGCATTAGAGACCGACCGGATGACAACTTTCCATATCTGACAGTGGTGAAGCACCAGCGACAGTTTGGGGGACAGGGACAGGGAGGATACAGGAGATCAAGTCATATTAGGGAAAAAATCTAAAAAGAGGCAGGAGAATTTAAAGGCCAGATCAAGTTAGTGCGTCACAGTGAAAGGGATCGAGCGCCGGAGCCGAGCGTGAACAAGCCTGATAAGCAAGTGACTCAGAAAGACGTCTGTATCTTGAATTGAGTCGAACAGATTCCTTTTGAATAAGAGCAGCGGCTCATGAAAGTGATATCATATGGAAATGTTTCCGACGAGCCATTTAACATCCCCGCTGGAACCGGGTGCAGATAGGATTGCCTCAGGTTGCAGGCGCTGCATGCAAATGTTCTGGTAAATGTGAAGAGCCGCCGCCGTCCAGGTCATGATTTAGTTCCTCCAATTTTTCTCACTTTGATTTAACACCCTGGCTCAGGTTTTTTGTTGATTTGGGTTTAGACCATGAATCTTTCTGGGCACAATGATGTATAACCACAAGTCTGCTGAGTATTAAAGTTCCTGAGAGAATCCCAGGGAGTCACTGTCACTCTCTCTGTGTTTCAGTGGTGGACAGCAAGGTGATCCTGGAGGGCCTGCAGAGGTATGGCCCCACGCCAATCTACCTGCCTGTCAGCTACCGGATCCTCAACGCCGAGTCAGCGTTCTTCCTGCAGGAGGCGAACCAGGACTTAATGAGGAACTCCAGCCTGCAGGCTCGCACTGAGTCCTTCTTCATCCATCAGGCCCGGCAGATGCCCTTTGTCAATGCTAGCTACGGGCCGCTGTCAGTGCAGCAGCCTGTCCCCCTGGAGCTGCTGCAGACCACGCCAGGGTCCTTCAACACAGCCTCCGTCACTTCATCATCTGTGCCAACAGCAGTGGCAACATCGCCCCTGTTTACGTTCAACTGGAAGGTCCACACATATATTATCAGCGAGAGTATTCACCCCAGTTGGCCAAAGGTCCAGGTGTTGTTCTACGTAGCAGGGAGGGACTGGGACGATTACAGTGCCATCCACAAGCTGCCCTGCGTCCGGATGTTTGCCTTCCACGAGACCCAGGAGGTGCGCGGCACGTGCCGGCTAAAAGGTGAGTTGGGGATCTGCGTTGCCGAGCTAGAGCCCCTGGCCAGCTGGTTCAGCCCCCCCACTGTCAGGCCGGGGAGGCAGCGGGTCCCTGAGCAGGCCCAGGGCACTCCTGTGGAGCTCTACTACATGCTTCAGACGTCGGACAACGGAG
This sequence comes from Pleuronectes platessa, assembly GCF_947347685.1. Classification (NCBI taxonomy): domain Eukaryota; kingdom Metazoa; phylum Chordata; class Actinopteri; order Pleuronectiformes; family Pleuronectidae; genus Pleuronectes; species Pleuronectes platessa. The sequence continues at coordinate 15,718,240 of NC_070644.1, read as the reverse complement.
ACTGCAGCTCGGAGGATTCAAGAAAGGGCAGCCCCGTCCGCTCTGAGCCGCCCAGGCCCATGGGCTATTCTGCAGGCCACACACCAATGCAGCGCATCGGGAGTGTCAGGCTGTTTCAGCCGCTGCTGGAGCTCAAGCTGGACAATAACTTCATGGTGATGGCCCCTTCCAAACCCATCCGGCAGAGAGAAACAGTCTCCACCTTTCTGGCTTTGTCCGCGCTTTCCTCGGTGCAGATCTTCACCCTCAGGTGAGTGAAGCTCCTCCTGGGAGAACACAGTTTACTCTGCTGCTCCGCTAACGCTTTCCCATTTCCCTGTTTAAACAGAATCCCCTGAACATGCTATATATGCAGTTGAATTAAAGATAGTGGTCGGGTTTTAAATGAAGCACCAATGATTGATAGACCTGTGAGAATAATTCACAGCCGCAGATCTGAAAACGCACAGGAACCAAATTATGCAGATTATAGATAATAGATCACACTTTTTAAGACAGCACAGATAAAATAGAGTCATTGCATTTCCTCTTTCCTACGACCAGACACATGTTTAGTAAACATCATATTTAACATCTCGTTTAATCATAAATAATCTGCACTTGGAAAAATCTGTGATTAATCTGGCATTTGAGATTAGGAAATATGTGCATGATAAGCTTTTGATTTGCCACATCACAGTCAACGTCTCCTTTGCTGCCCAGAATCACTTGGGTTGTTCAGCCTGTTTATTTAGATCAACACAATATCACAAAAATGTAAACAAGACAGTGGTGTACACACGTCCTTGTGAAATCAATTGCCGCTGCTTCATTGTGTGCACAGACAACGCAAACACACACAGCACTCAGATCCTTCACCTGGTTTTGCTGTCGCGGAGGAAATTCTAGTTTAAGCAGGAAGACAGTATTTCTAGTGTGAAATAACAAGATTTCCAGTGACAAAGAAATTGTCGCACTCGAAATCTCGACTCTGAACCAACCTGAAGCCTCTTGGTATTTATTGAAAGGGGGTTTTCTGAAAGTGGAAGCAGAAGCCAAAAGACAAAAAAAATCTCACAAAGTTTGAAGAGAGTTCACTCGTGGTATTATTTATCGGGATAACAGTTGAAGGGTCACAACCCAAATTGTGTTATACTTTACTTATACTTGTACACCTACATTTTTATCACATTAGATGATGACTTCTACCATATTTGGCTTCATTTCCTATCTCTCTTTTCTGCTCGAGTGAAGTATTTGTATTTACTGCAACACATGAGGTTCTGTCGAGAAGGTTTGTTTGTGTTTATCGCTCCCTTCCAAAGAACGCTGGAGAGATTACAGATATCAGACTGCTTAGCACCTTCTAAACTGCATCTTTGATAGTCTGCAGGGGATTGTTTTGCCTGGATAACGCCTTAATTATGCTTGTGTGTTATTTATGAAAATTGCTTCATGTTCTCACCTTCAAAATTGCCTGTCGGAGAGAGAAGAAAAAAAAAGAAAATGTTTTATCTGAGTTGATTCCACACAACAAACACCAAAGTGGTTATTGATACGTCGAGCGTTGTCTCGAACAAATTACGATTCAAAGTGACGGGTAATTGCTTCGTGTTGTTTGATGCAAATGAAGGTGTGTAAGGAATATGCTTTTTTTTTACCGCCGGGCTACTTTTGTGCCTGAGATCTAAACCACGGCAGTTGAAACAGTTAGCAGCCTCAGAGTGGAGCTGTGACAGACAGCCTTGGCCATTTGTCAACCCTGGGTAAGCAGGAAATCTGCCAAAAAAGCCTCATTGCTTTTTTCTTTTTTTTTCTCCCACTCCAGTGATGATGAACTCCCATGAAGTATTAGTGCTGGCAGTGTGTGTTTTTCACATTCGTCAGCATGTGTGTAAATGGGAGCTTTAAAGGCGGTGGTGGTTTCTTCTTCTTCTCGTGCCTCTTTGCACCAGCGTTGCAGCCCGATCGTTCAGAAGTTCATCTTTTTTCATGTTTTTCCCGTCGGGATGGAGCGGACTTAAAAAAAAAAAATTCAACCAAAATATCTCATTAGCAACCGAAAGATTAAACCTCAAAGTGTTTGGGAATCACAGGCTCCTTTGCAGCAGTTGATTTGCCAGCTGACCAAACTCTGTGACTGAACACCCGAAAGCTGAGGATTCATCTCGTGTCAGTTGTTTTGATTTCCCCGATAAGACAAAACTCGTCCCTTTAAAAGACCCTTTAAGAACTCGATATTCTCTTGATGATGATGATTTTAATTCAAGTCCACGTTCGCTGGGGGTGGGAGAGTTTGTGCACAGACGTGTTGAGTCTGTATGTTTGCTCGCCCCTGCTCTGCTTCCCCCTCTCTCTCTCTCTCTCTCTCTCTCTCTCTCTCTCTCTCTCTCTCTCTCTCTCTCTCTCTCTCTCTCTCTATGTGTGTGTTTGCATACTGTCTACCGATACTTGCTTATTCATTGGCGTGGGTGTGTTTATGGACAGCTAACATTACAAGTGACTCTGGTGGGTTGCTCCCACAAGCTGAGGCCTCATTAACTATTTATATTCTATGGAGTTTGCTTCCTTCTCCACATTATGTCTCCCCCCCCACCATCCACACCCCACATCCCTGCAGCACAGACAGAAGAATAGTGTCTGTATTCTGGGGATGGAATGAATCTGACTTGATTCGATACGATCACAATACTCGGTACAGAATCGATATTGCAATACTACAAATATGACAATTTGATATAATGATATATTAAAATTGCAATGTTGAATTTTTCAATGCTACAAACTAAAATATACTGTATAGTAATGATGGTGGTGTGTAGTATCGAGGTCCCGCCTTTACACTATCTCGACCAATCTAGAGTCAGCCTCAGCTGTCAATCAATGCATTTAAAACCAGTTTTATAGAATCAAATTAAACCCACGTTATCATAAATATCAACACTTGAACAGACTTCAGTTGGATAAGAACTTCCTAACGTAACAGAAATCGTCTTTGGTGTAATCTTATTTGCCTGTTCCCATGTAGCTATGTCCCCAATTAATATTTAACTAGTTAAATTACTACCTCAGTGTACCTCAGCCCCATGCACCTGATTCCTACATATATGCAGATGGAAAAAGTTATATCTTATACTATATAATTTGACTCTTTATATCGGCTTCTCTTCTTTTTTTGAGAAAACTGCAAAAGGTTATATACATGTACAATCCTTTTAATCCGAGAGAAGTCGTGTGCACTGTTATTTATTCTGCAGTTGATTTAAGTGGCCGGCTGAGATTTCCAAGGGCCAATAAACCTCAATTCAAAGATGCATCAGTGTATGTTTTTATTTATCGCTCTGCCCTGTTTGTCAGCATCATTTACAATCAGCAGAATGTGTCATTTAATTTATTGACTCACTCCGGGCCCTGCTCGAAAAGGTTGGCATGTGAGGAATTATGATATTATACCCGCAGGCTTTATATTACGTCAGGCTGTCTATTATAACTGCAGGTTATGATTTGACTGATTGAAAAAAATATTTAACTTTAATGATAATTTAAAAAATATATAATTTTACATACCAATGTCTACCCAGCTCTTAACGTTTAGCAGCACAGATAAATCAGCACACTTAATCAAAGGGCTGTTTCACCGGCCATTTTTCTCTCTCTGCCTTGTTGTGTAATTGGCTGTATTGGCTCTAGTTCAATGCAATTATTTCGACTGCAATTACAGGAATTCAATCTCAGATAGTTGACAAAACACATAGACATTTGTGCACACACACACACACACCTACACACGGAGTCATGAATATTCACGCACACACTCACACTCGCAGACACACACGTGCGTGGACCTGCTCGGTGCCAACTGTAGAGTCACGGGGTGTTTGTCAAGCTAAAGGCTCCCACTGGAATCAGTAATTCCCGGCTCCCTGCCTCATTAGCCGTGGAGAGAGTGAGGCGGCAGGTTCGGGGGAAAGCAGCGTTCTCCAGCTCCTCCTTATTCAACATGCAAATGGAAAAAAAAAAAACGTTTCCTCCTGAACAAATTAACAGGCTTTTCAAAAGATAAATTGCCCCAGCTGTATTGTAATTTTGACTAAACAATCCAAACGTATTTCCACGGACCCTCCCCCCAACCCCCCCAGGGCCGATGTTGTTGATGAATGCAAATTAATTTCGAAAATTCTGAGCGTGTGGAGGTGTAAGGATGAGATTCCTCATACTGTGCCAACCCAAACAACCAGCAGGGGTTGTTTTATTATGCAGAGATTTAGCAGGTGAAAGAGGCTGGTTCAGTGTCGGGGCTGTGAATAAAGACGTGGAATTAGCGGAGGCAGTTATTCAGGTGCTCGGGGATGAGCCGTGCTTTCCCGTCAGATTCTGCTCCAGGTCGGGTTTTTACAGCTTGTGTGACTCAGCTGATTGTTATTGGCCGTTGTTTGTTGAAATATCAACCGTTGAAAAGGTTTTCGAATAAAGATGTTTCTCCTCGGAGCATTAGCCTTATCTCGACGGCACTCCTGTGATTCAGTTCTCGGTAAAGGTCACCCGGGATAGGTGTGTTGCTCTTCCATTTCCTCTTCTGTACCTATCTGAGCTTTTTCTTCTCCCTCATTCCCGTATTTTATCTGCCGCTCTGTCTCGGTTCCTTGTGTTTTTTAACCTTTTCCCTGGCGGTGCATGCGCTCTGCTCTCCCGTCACATTCTTTGTACTTCCGCTGAGTTCGACATCTTCCTCCTTCTCCTGCTGCTGCTGAAACTGTGGCAAAAAAAAAAAAACTCCTTTGTTCTGAGATCTAAATATCCAGGAGCCTCGTGCCTGAAATTCTAATTCAACTCTGCCTCGATGTGAAGTTCAGCCTCCTCTCCCCCCCTCCCTCTGCCTTGCTCTTCCCAGCTCCTTCTTTCCCTCCCCCCGCCTCCTCACCAGTGTTTACTTTGAAAGGCGCTCATTCACTCATTAATAAGTAATTAGTGATTTGCGGCCTGGGGAGACGTCACTGTGTAGATCCCAGTCTGTGTTGAACCCGGCCACCGCGGAGCAATCACCAGCTCCCTGCAGCAGGTCATTTTGAATCCTTGTACTTTCCACTGTAACGATTTCCCATCACTATTCTGCTCTTGAATTTGTGTCTCAACTGATGAACCTATTGGACATCGGGAGCCCAGAATGCATTGCTCTGCCACTTCCCTGCTGCCCGTCCTCGCTCTCTTTGCACTCGCTCCGTCCATCTGTCTCGGGAGAGGCTGCACGTCCCACAGGAATCTTTCCCCATCCCGCGGCTTGGCAGCGGGTCACAGGCACCAGGCCGCACCATTCAGAGTGACACATGCCTCCAAGGACGCTCGGTTCTGCCGGGGCCAAGGGTCGCTTCGGTTGTTCTCTCTGGTTCCTTTGAACTCGCCAACGTCTCGCGGGCTCGGCCGGGCAGCAGGAGGGATGAAGGAGGGATGAAGGAGGGATGAAGGAGGATGGAGTGGGTCCTCCCGGGGGACTGAAGATCCATGTCTGGTTTCAGTGTTAGAGTTACTAAACTTATGTGTGGTAGGTAGGAGGGAATCTGCAGTCGTAGATGCTTCGAGCTTGAATCGGCAAGCCAGAATCCAATGAAGAAAACAATACACTTCTACACAAATGCAATTGTGTTGTGTCTCTTGTATTACTTTCTGGATGTGTATCTGTAAAACCTGAGGGCCAGAAGGAGAGAGAAGGTAATCCTGGAAAACCCACAAGAGGAGGCTCCACTTTGGAGATTTGCAACCGATACTTCCAACCCCATCCCATTGGTCCTCTCGTCAAAGCTACGCCCCCAAAACACATTAACACAAACAATCTCACAACTGCTCTACACCACACTGGCTTTTTTGGAAGAAGATTTCAACATATACGATTTTAAAAAGTGTTTCCTTTAATAAAGTCCACAGATAAACATTGATTGTGTATAACAAGGTTCTCAAAATATTTCTGCTTTGAATGTTTAGAAGATTAAATTAAGACGAGCCACGTTTCAAAATGAAGAATGTTTCTCCTTTTCACAAACTGAATAAACTGTCAAACTGTTTCAAACATCTTTGTGTTCATGAAAAAGCAACAAATAGAAGAAGATGTTTTCATTGAATATAAATTAAAAAAAGGCTAATTAAAGTCTATTTGGTAAAGGAGCATTTGGTGAATGGGTTTTAAAGCTATCAACATAATGTTAATTATAATTTTTCCACCTGACGAAATGTATTTGCTTTTGCGTTTCTATAAATTAATTAGTAGGAGACAGAGCTTATTCATTCATATTATTGTAAAGCGTCAAGATATAGGACTCTGATTAAAACTGTTTTATTTTTAATGAAAATAAGTTTCTAAAAGGTTTCACTAAAGTCTTATGAGGTGGAAACGTATCGACGATTGTTAAATGTTGGAGGATCGGTTCAATCTCAAGGTCTCATTCATTACAGATGTTAAACCTTCACTTCTGAATCAAGACGAGTAAAAGAAAAAGGGAGAAAAGACCAGAAATCACAAACCTATTGAGATTTATTAAAAGTAAAACTGACAAGTAACTATGTTTTACTTGATTGACACCGCACATAAAAGAGCATACAATCTCCCAAAGAAACCACTTTGATATCAGCTGTAAGAATTAGTTTCCAGAATGTTCATTTTTACTTTTGGCAGCTATAAAAACCTTCCGTTGGCTCATCAGACACTCCTACTTATTTTCTTCCCCCTGTTAAAATAAGAGCTGTTGTGCCACCGTCAACAGCTCGAGCTGGCACCGGCTGAGAATCATAGACTCGTGTTGTCCTTGAATGTTTACCAGTCATTTCCCATTAAAAAAATAACGAGGTGCTCGCATTTTACCATCCATTACGTTGATAGATTTCACTCAGACAGAAAAAGAAGTGCAGAGTCGTGCTGTAAAAATAAATCTGCTCGGTTAAGCGATCAAATAACAAAAGCTGCACAAACAATGAAAGTTGGCCGTTAAATTTGTTCCACCACCTTATGGAGAGCCGTGCAGATTGTAAGGCCTCTCGGAGATAACGTTGGGATTTTGGGGCGGTGAGAATAATCACTTCTGTTGTAAACGCACCGTGCGGCTCGCGATCAGACATCAGCCTCGACGTCTAAAAGCTCGACGAAGACAATCTGAGAACAGTCGTACAGTTTGTTAAACCCAAAAGTGGGACACTGCTGCACTTTAGTTGGATCAGAAACCTCTTTGCATATCAACGTAACGGCTCTGTCGCAAGTCAGAGGGGGATTTTTTTATTCTTATTTTTTTGCTGATGCAACTTCTCAACTTATCCCGCAGTTGTTAGGGAACTTCATGCAACACTCTGACTCCCAACTTCTGCAGCAGCGCTTCCTCCAGCTCCTGCAATGTGAGGCGAGGATGATACATGAAGGGGGGGGGGGGGGCCGGAGGCGGTGACAAACAGGGTGGGATTAGGTGCTGGAGCAGTCCACCGGGCAGAATAAGCTCTGCCGGCTAACTGTGTGCTGGTGTCTCTCCCGGCTCGCTGCCGCTCTCCGACAATCATAAGCTTGGCCTCCTAATCACTTGTTTATCCCCCGATGTTTCTCGTAAGGATTTGCTTTGATTAGTTTGATCCCGCGGAGTTGACAGCTGCAGCACAAACTCGGATTCATGCATATTTTAATGTGGACGGAAGGCAAGGGGAAATAAATAAAGAGAGAGAGAGAGAGAGAGGGAGAGAGAGAGAGAGAGGGAGGGAGGAGTGATGAAATGCTGTGGTAGCTGCTTTTTAGAAACTGACACTCGGCCACGAAAAAAACCCATCTCGGCTACATGAGAAATTGCTTCGCCCACAGTGGGGTTAGAGATGTGTGCAAAGATTGAAACACAGACAAACAATAAACAAGGAGCGAGAGAGAGAGGGGAAAGATAAAAACCAATGGAATCAAGCGACACCATGTTTCTGCTAGTTAATTTAAGAAAAAAAAAAAACATTTGTTGTTTGCCCCACGGCGACAAAACGCTCTTGCCACAGCATCTGGGTTTCATCCCTGCAAAAATGTGAATCATTAAAACTTAATGTGTGTGGAAACAAGGGGAAGGAAACTTTGGAGCTGCGAGACGTTTAAAGACAAACACTGCGTCGCTGTGGCTGAGAAAACAAACAAAGCATGGGGAGCGAGGATCCCTGTGTGCGAGTGGAAGTGGAGACAGTGAGGCGCTCGGTCTGGTGTTATCGGTGAGGAGCCTGTTGCCTGAGGAGCTGAGGAGCTACTCAGCCTTCTGCATGTTGCCCACTCCAAGCTGCTGGTAAATAAACATAGAGCGTAATTACCTTGCAAACGTAAACACATAGGGATAGAGCCAGACTTAGGGGCCTGTCTCAATTCCTCTCCCTTGATCCTACCCATAGATATGAGGTGCCAGAGTGCCCCCCCCCCCCCCCCTGCAAACAGCCCCCAGGGAGAGAGCTGGAGAATATATCAATGTCAATATCAATGTCGTTCAATATCAATGAACGTTATTATATCAAAAACCATTATAGACCGACATTATAATAGTGAGACATCTGACAACTACAAGACAACACACAGTCAGTCAGAGTGTTTACATCGGTTATGTCAATGTAATGTTATTTCTTTATAACACGAGCAGGGAAGTTTGCAAAATGTGTCACAGCCATTCCCATTTGCCTCTGGATTAAAGCTACTGGAGCCGCTTCTTTCTCTTCTTCCATTTTTAAATGCTGTCTCAACTCAGTCTGAAACCCTTTCCCAAAAAGCGTTTGGTTCGTTTGAATACCACCTCTTTTGGTCGGGTCCATTAGTCTGGATCATGGTCAGAAAAACCCTTTCACACCCCTTGTTTTGGTTCAATCTAAGCTGAAAGGGCCGGGGGGTCTGGACCACAGGGGGCGAGTCTAAAAGCACCCGTACAAAAGTACTGTATGAAGCTTTCAGAGAGGTGAGAGAGAAAATATCCCAGCTTTCATCGATCCTTTCATCCATTATCTATAAAGCTTATCCTTGGAGGGTCGACGGGGCCTTGAGCCAATCCCGGCTGAAGAGAAATAAACATTTATCAATAAACATAACTCCTTTTCAGATGTGTTAGCCCATTTGTACATCTCTGATTTGGTTAATCGTGCGGCTTCGGGGATGTATCCCGCTGTTCTATTTATTCCATTCCAAAATCGTGTGTTTTCTGTGGCTGATGAAAAGCAGAGCCCCCATCTCAACGAAGCCGTGTGACTGGGAAAGGTCGGCCGCAGCGACAGAGAGTAGGTGGACGCTCGGCTTTAATGAGTGACCAGAGATGAGAGAGTGGAAGCTGAACATAAATGTACAGGCGTGAGGTGCGACGGTGGCAAACACTCGCTGAGATTGACCTTGACACCGAGTTCCCACTCCATAATTACACGGAGGAGTTTAAAGCAGATCAATCATGTTCCTCACATTATGGATAGAAGATAAAGCCACTGACCAGGGCACAGCCACACACACACACACACACACGCACATTTAAAATGACTAATGACAGAGCATTAGAGTGATTTGATTTTTATGTATGTAATGTGGGATATGATTATACATTTATTCATATCATTTGACGCAGAATTAGATATGTCAGTCTTTATTAATAGGGTTTTTTATCAGTTGGAGTGATGCACGTCCAGGCACACCACAGATAAGATAAGATAAGATACATTTATTGGTCCCACAGACATGCACACACACACACGACATGCAAATGGGGGGAAGTTTGTTCTCTGCTTTTGTCCCATCTGGTGAACACAGGAGGACACACAGAGCAGTGGGCAGCCATGCACAGCGCCCGGGGAGCAGGTGTTGGGGGAGTAAGGTGCCTTGCTCAGAAGCACTTAGACAGTGGGGAACAGATCCAGGTGTTGTCCGTCCAGGTATGTTTTTGTGTTGTCACTCCGTGGAGTCGAATCTGAGACCATCATTGGATTCTCTGCCCATAGTCCAACTTTCTGCCACTAGTCCACCGCCTAAGGAATAAAGCCACTGTAGCTTGGTGAAACTCACTGGTGAATACAAATGGTGACTCTCAGTCAGGGCTGAATTTGGTGATGAGCTGAACACGGGAGTCTGGTTCTGGTTCATCATGATGAACCTGGATCATCTGGAGCCATTGAGATGGTTTCACGGCATCCAGGTCCAATGGGTGAGCCCCCTGCCTCCAGCTCAAACATCAATCTCTTTTGTATAAGAGAGTTGGCTGCAGCCGAATTTTAAGAATATCAGAAAATAACTAGTAAATTGGCTCCCTGTATTATCCACAGATTTTCCTGCCATCTTTCAAAGTTGACGTCTTCACCTGCGTCTTCTACCTTCATGACATCTCTTTTTCCAAATGCTTGTTAGAAACATCCTCAATTCATGCACTTGCTGACTGTGGGAGTTCTCCAGACACGTTCCTGCTGTATTCTCACATGGGCTCACGCTGACATTTTCTGATAATGTCACCAGGGAGCTGCAAGAAAAGTTCCAGACATTGTCCGAAGCGACAGACTGAGACCTTTGTGTTTTCACAGAGTCGACCGACAGCGCTGCCTGTGGTCAAACAGGTCTGAGCATCTTGATGTATGAAGGAAACTCGGTGACACTCTCAGTCCTGGTTTGGGATATTTCACAGCACTTTCTTGCCTTTTGGGAATGAGAGTGACATTACAGCTTGTTAAAATTCCCCTTCTGCTCCTCCGAAAATATTGCTCTTTCATGTGCTTAGCTTTTATCCCCAGAGCAGGTCGCCTTCCAGCAGAAATAGGGAGTTTCGGTGCAGCGACAAAGACCTGGAGTCCAGGCTGGAGTCGAACTGACGGTGTCTAGGGCTTCTGGGGAGAATCATTAGGCGGATATAATATGCAGCATGCAGCTTGGAGCTGTGCCCTTGGCTGGGCTTTAAGCTGTGTAGTGTTGGTCAGTCTGGTTGTAGCTGGTTGGGAGGTCAGCCATTGATCTGCAGATATAAGCTGGTACTTTGGATCCCAGCCTTCATCACCCTGCAGGGCTGCCACCACCGTGGGTGGATAAGCCTTGATCTGCTCAGGGGTCTGGATTTGTGTGTGTGTGTGTGTGTGTCTGTGTGTGTGTTTGTGTGTGTGTGTGCAGGTTGATAGAAAGATGTCTGTGATAGCTGTTAGTGTGTCTTCGTTGTCACATGTGGTTGTGTGTCTGTGATACATGTGATCTGTACAGTTCTTTTCTTTGGTGACAGCCCTGCTGGAGAAAATGATCGACAGAGGAGATGAAATGAAGAAATAAAAGATGATGACAGGTTATGAAAACGAGTGAATGTTGCGTAACTGATCGTCATCCACCCGTTGAGAAGTCAACATCGATTTTTAGAAATAGTTACATAACATCTAAATAACGACTGAAGCAACAGGAGAATAATAAGAGAAGTGATTAACTGAAGGGGAACTGAAGTTACTACAGTTAATTCATGTGTTTCAGATTGAGAACTGACATTAAACAGTGTGGAATCTGGGATGTGTTGACCCGAATTCACGTGAAAACCTTGAAGTGTCTGTTTTCTAGCTGAGTGATGGTAACATCTGGCGCCATTGACAACTTTCTCCTGCTCACTGCCGTTCAGCCAAATGTTTTAGCCTAATTGCTTAAAAAGAAGCGTGTGTCCTTCGTCTTTGTGATAATTTCTTAAGCTCAAATTAAAATAGGAGAGGAAGTTTCGCACAGTTGTGCTAAAATTCTGTGGTTTTTCTTTTAACCAAATGCTTTGTGTGTGTCCCTGACAACTGAAGACACATTTGTAAATAAACGTTTTGTTTATATTGTTTAACACGGCCAGATGCATCATGTGTCATCACAATATTAATTAAAACTACTTTTCATTCAAAGAGACACACTGATTAACAAATACACAAACAGCACCAGATTCACTGATTTGAGGTTTTAAATAATACCTTGTGAAAATGTTCAATTAAGTAAGTAATTATTCTGTAGCTCTGTAAAGTCAGTGTAGCCTAAAGTTCACCCTGTATCGCTGATAAGGCCAAAACACTTGATGACGCTAAGGTGGAAAACTGAAATTGTGTCCCTAACATCCACTGGTGGCGGTAAACACCTGATCTTCTGGGAGTTGGTACCTTAAATTGTGCCGTGGACCTTCAAACTTAAAGGGATATTCACCATCTTGTCCTGTGTTCTTAAAATGAAGGCAACATTACAGTAATTCAAGAAGAAACCGGTGTTATGCTGTATTTCTCAGAGCTGAATACATGGAGGGTGATAGTGAAAGACGGTGATTTATGCTTTAATGATGATTTTCCAGAGTGTGTGTGACATCATTGCTATGTCACAGCAAACGGTGTCTTCACTCTGGACTGAAGCTCTCTCTGTGTTATGCACAGCAGTCAGTGTCGAGCGCTTGGGGTTCTGTCCACAACACAAAAGAAGCTTTTCTCTCTGTTCTCCTGTCATTGTGCCATTGATGCAAAGCCTCGTCAAAGCCCTTGGACCGCCGGTTCACCTCATCCCTGCTCCAGTTGGCCGTTTTCCAACCCACACTATCACCATCACTCTGTTAGTGGCTCACTTCTCAGTACAGACGAGCGGCACTTCGGCCCGAGGTCGCATTGCAAGTCCCTTTGTCTCCTTCTCCAGACACACAAACTGAAGCGAAAGCAAAGACTCGCACAAACACATCAAGTTGCTCTCAGTTCGTTGTCCAACAGCTTTAGCGGCTGCTTAGTGAATTCATGGGAATCGAGAAATGTGCTTCAATCCATTTACAAGGCATCTAGTGCAGGGTCACAGCTCCATGATCGCTCATCTGGCTCAAAGTGACGGCTCTTTGTGGAACTCGCTTACTGGGAACACAGTAGCATGTCCATTGTATGTGTGTGGGAAATGGAAACGATCGGCTTTCACTCCCAGGTCAAATGACTCTGGCAGTCTAGACGCTGACGCTGCACCTTTTCCAGTGTGACCTTATGAAGCACGTTGAAGTTACATGGTTGTGTATTATTGTTTTTACTTCCTGGGAACAACGTGCGACAGCAATATTTCTTCCTCCCATCGTGCAAGATGCGATGCTGCCAAGTGCGAGGGTAAAAAAGAGCGTCTCTGTTTCCAACCTGTCCCTGAGGTCGAACATGGTTCACCGGCAATCGCACGTATTTGGTGTTTTACCTGAGTTTGAAAAAACTGTTTATATTCCCCCATCTTCGCAGCCACCATCTCAACCAATTTCAACCTTTGCCTCCAGCTCCAGCGTAAATTATCCAGAGAACCTTTTTTCAGATAGAATCGGCGGTGTCAAATTTAATAATAGATGTGTCTCTGCAGGTTTTTAGTAATGATAAGATCTCCGCTCTGCTTCAATGAGCGAGTGAAGTTACACGTCAGTCTCTGGAAAGTGCATTTTGTTTGTGCGATGGCGTCTCTTGATCTGTTTGCAGCGAGTCTCCTGCTAATTAATGTGCTGTGGGAAGAAAATTACAGCCCTGGCTCGGCCAATTACTGCTGCTCGGTGTCGAGACCCGAGAGTGAAATGGAGCGGAGTGAAATGAGCAACAGGAAGCGGAGAGAACCAAACGCTTAGCTGGTGACAGGAGTGGACGGCTGAGGCTTCAGCGAGCCGCCTGTGTTTCTGTCTTTGTGTTAAGTGACTAATGAAGGACTTCTGTGCGTGGCCTAATTTTTGCAAAAAAAAATGTGAATCCTTTTTAATTTTGACTGCAGCGTATTGATTGCTCGCTCGGTGCGTAGCTAAGTGCTACTTGATGGACTGAAGAGCACATGCCTGTAAAAGAAAACCCCACCGTCACATTTTAATGTGTTGAATGTGGCTTTGTGGATGCTGCTAAAAGATCCACTCACATCAATGTAGACTCTCTTTCAGATGTCATGAGCATTTCTTTGAGAGAAATAGGTTGCATATATTAGCAAGAAGTCACTCATACCAGTAGCTGTGCTGCCAGCAAAGACCCATGAAGAACATCTGTAGTTTATACATCTGCAGGTTGTCTGATGTGGTTTTGGCATAGAATCTAATAAGGATGGACGACATGACAGCTCTCCAAAACTGAAGCCAAATCCTCTTGATCACCCCCTGGTGGCTGGCTGCAGTATAGGTCATAAATCCATGGACAAAACTCAAATAGTCAAAGGACGCGAAGGTAAAAGAACAACTTTATCTTCAGGCAGCGTAACAGTAAATCTGTGCCATTTATTTGAATTATCTTAGCTTGGTCTCTGACTTGTTGCTCAGGTCAACTGGTTGATTGGTTTTCTTCTCACACAGAACTAAAACCTATTCGTTGAACAGGTGTGTGACTGTCACCTTTGCATTATCAGCGCTGCATGTGTCATAAACAATCAAGCTCCGGTGACTGACAGCCGGGCCTGTGGCACTTTGCCTGCGTCTTTTGAGAAAGTGCGTTTGTGTTGTCTGGTGTCGCAAAGAGCTCACGGAATACACAAAAAAAGAACTGATGAAAAACTGATGAACGAATCAAGTCAAACCGTCATGTTGTGGGAGAATATTTACACCATACATTTGATGTGGGAAATGCTAAAACACACAAAGTAGGTCATGAGCTTAACACACCTCCGGTTTTAACCCTTTTGCTGATGTGACGTGCATACGCGTATCAAAAATAATCCTTCACAATTATAAGCTGTACATCCCTCATATGGACCATGACATCCCTTTTTAACAGTTCACAATCAAAAGATGTGATTGTGTGTGATGCAGAAAACAAACCGAAGAGGTACATATGAGTTTTTTCACCAAACAGGTTGTTTAAGTAATTTGCCATAACATTTATTTTGATCATAGACCGAAAGATATTAGAGGCTATCACATTTGATCAGTGGGTTACAGTTCCTGCTCAGATCAAGGTGATCGAGGCCTGAAAGACGACTTGTCCTCGGTCCGTCCCCCCCCCCCCCCCCCCCCTACTGGCACACAGGGTTGGACTGTGGTCCCTGGAGGAACAGACCCGACACTGTCACGCCACAAGGCTCGATACAGACAAGCTGTGTCAGGGGGCCCGGGGGAGTCACGCGTGTTCACACACACACACACACACACACACACACAAACGCACAAACACACACACAGACACACACTGAGAGAGAGCCGCCCTAGGGAGCCCTCTATGAAGGGAATTGGTGTAAATATCCAGTGGCAGTGGAGGTGTTGGTGGCCGTGTGAAGTGGAAGCGCTGGCAGCATGGTGCTGGCTGATAAGCACTACTAGCATACAGGGGGAGAAGTGAGCTGGTCATCCCTGTTGAAACACCGGCAGCCACACATTTCCCCTGTACCGCATTAAAGCTGCGTCCCAGCGAGCAGAGGCTCAGACCCCTGCAGGGGGACGAGTAAAGTGGAGGGGGGGGCATGACGCTTCCTGAATTTATGGTACAAATTTGAAGGAGTACATCTTTCCGTGTTTGTACACAAAAGACCATTGAGTCAGTGACACAAGGGTTAGGTTGTGTATCACTTTGGACTTTACATCAAAGACTGCATCCTGGACATTTACTGTCATGTAGCTGATACTGGATTTTATATGCTCATACCACTTTATATACATTTACCAAACAATATATCAGCTGATATGTTGTATAATGTTTATAGGTTTGTAGGTTTATGGTCGATTTATAGGGGAGATATGTTTTTATTGTGTTTGTGCACTTGTCCCTGGGCGGGGGTTGAATCCTTCATTTTAGTTCTTTTTATGTTCAAGTGTTTATTTCTCTGGTAAGTTTTGTTACTTATTTTTATCCTGTGAAATTTGGGTGAAACGTACGACTGACAGCTGAGACTGACTAATGACTGGTGGAGTATATGCAACAGCAGGACCTGGATCCTGTGGCTCCACACCACAGACACTACTGAAGACTCTTAATCCAAGTTACACACAAAGGATCCATGTTCAGACTGCAGGACATTTATTATCAGGCAGCTGACACTGGATTTTTTTGTGCCGTTATATACAAATATATAGATCTTGATAGCAGGTGATATTATTCATATTATTTATTTACTGTAATTTGGTAGGTTGCTGGTTATTGGTCCTTTTGTAGTGTTGGTCTCTGTAATAAATATGGATTTCTTGTTTTTGTTCACCTTTCCCTGGGCAATGGAAGATAAAATGAAATTATCTACTAATCACATTTAATTCAAATCACTGCTTCTCTTTGTTTGAGATAAATCTACTTTCACCACGTCTAAATATGGCCTTAACGTTTTCATATTGATGCATATCTGCTATAACATCATATATCTGTGACAGGCCGGGATTGGACGATATCTGTCGGGCTGCAGCTCCTACATTTCCCCCCCGTGCCTTCGGTGATGTGAAGCATGAACTTTCCGGCGAGGGCAAGATAAACTGCTGCAGCCTTTTCTGAACTACACACCATGAACAGCGCATGATGAAACCATTTTGCAAGGATAGAGTTGTCTGTTAACGCACTAAATTGTTTAGTTAAGTTTTACTTCATGGCAGTTTACTGTCTCCTGCTTTGCAACGGGGTCAGACTGTCTGGTATTTTCCTCTCTTACTCTTACTTCAGTATTTAAGATGGGGTTGTTTTTACTCGTCGAAAAAATCATTAGCTGCAGGACTTGGCGATGAAAAACCAAATCATATTGTAGAACACTTCTTTTCAAGCTGACAGTTTTTATGTCAGTCCCATCGTTACAGTATTTTCAAGGTGGAGGAAATCCTTCCTTGCTCCGACTGCAGTACTTCCTACCTGCTCCGGGGTCCATGTAGAACCTGTGTTGACACAACAACGTGCTGCGCAGTTTGACTTTGGCTTTGCTCTTGAAGGGGGGGAGGGGGGGGGAATACATTATTTACTTTTACACAGACGAGTGATGAGGAGGCTTTGTTATTCTTCATAGATCTACTGATCTCTCATATCTCTGATCAGGTCCTCCGAGAGGGAAACTGGGGGGAAAAATAACAAGTTGGAGAAGAAGAGATGTTGGGGGGGGGAGGGGGGGTATATTCTTTGTGGAGGAGAAAAACAATTTAATTTCAGTATTTCAGTTTAATTTCTTGCTGATAAAAAAAAAAGAAAAAAGGGCCAAATTTGATAAAATACCAAATTGAATTACTGAGGAGAAAGGTCAATCTGCATTTTCACTCCATCTAGTGGGCGGCTGTGGCTGAGGGTAGAGTGGTCGTCCTCCAACCTGAAGGTCGGCGGTTCGATCCCCAGTCTGAAGCATCTGCATGCCGAAGTGTCCTTGGGCAAGATGCTGAACCCCGAATGCCCCCCCCCATAGAATAACAAAAGTGCTGCAAGTAGATGCACTGTATGAATGTGTGTGTGAATGGGTGAATGTGAAACTGTAATGTAAAGCGCTTTGAGTGGTCATCAAGACTAGAAAAGCGCTATATAAATACAAATCCATTTACCATTTAAATGGCCCTTTACTTTTTTTGCATCCTGTTGTAACTTGAGAAAAACACAGTGGTCTTCATCAACCTGTAAATCCTTACTCAATCTTCTCCTTCTCGCTCTGTGCCGCCATCACAACCCACATTTTCTCTTACAGTCTTCCACCCACTTAGATTTGACCCCCTGCTGCGCGTCGCCTTGATATAATGGAGCCTGCCGATGGCGTCTGCTCAGCAGTTACCACTTTTTGCAAATTATAGAGTTTAAATGGGGTTAATGTACATGCTTAAAACGGCAATTTCCACAGCTCAGATCTGAATACCTGCGATTCTACCTTTCAAATTTTACAGCAATCAGCAAATGTTAAATGCTAAAGGGAGACATGTCGACTTTGTCAACGACGGACATTGTCTGAACTGTTGGGTTAGCATGGTGGCTGTCACCGCTCCTGTCCCTTTGCCACTCCAGCACTTACTGTCCTGGTCGCCTTCCCCCTGGCTCCGCACAAATGTCACAGCGTTGACAAATAAGTCGGCAAAAGACATTTAGATCCGGACTGTACCTAATTCTCGCCAGGGCCCACTCAGCTACACTCACACTCAGCAGGCAGCATTTAATCGATGGGTTCAGGGATACTAATAGTCCCCAACGGCAGGAGCTGACTGGTGCACTGTAACCTTTGACCCTTGAACCCGGTGGCCGATCAGACGTCCACGGTCTCAAAACCCTCAGATATTGAGTCGGTAACTCAGTGAAAGATGAAGTCCAGAGAGAGATCGTAGATTTAATCCCCTTCTCAGCAGCCAATGGCTCTCAGCGCCGTGGACGTGGCAGACTCCATCAGTCCTCGGCGGCTTTTGTGTTTGTCCCCACATCCTTCAAAACCTTCCACAACAGTTTATTAATGCAATTTACGATCTAATTAGCAGGCATAATGAATAGTCAACCATTTGTAACGATCATGATCACAATGTTTTAGCGATTTTCCAAAGATGAATTGTTTTGGTAATGGCTTCAGATTGAGGTAATTTGCATACATATGGCATTTTTTAATATTCTGTGCCTCCTCTCCACCGACGGGCGAGGCGTCACAAGCCGTTTCCTGACACTACCGTAAATTAACACTCACTTTTAACTTAAAACGTTCACATTCAGATCCTTCATACAGTCGATCAGATATCTTGCCACTGCTGTAGAAGCCTTCAACCTGCATTGATATTGATGTTTTTGTGTTTACGATTGTGCAGCGTGTGCATGTGTGTGTCTGCAGACATGCTGGCAGCTCTGTGCGGCTGCAATTAGACACAGCACTGCTCGGAAAGATAAATGCTAATGTCAGCACGCTAATGTGCACACAGGAACAAAGCCAGCGTGTTGATGATGAAGATATACTGTACATCATATGCTGTGAGGTCCTCTGAGGGGAATTTCTGTTTGGGGAGTCAAAGCATATACAGCCACTCGTTTCCAGATAGTTTTATTTTGTTTCATATGCTCACGGGACTCTGCCCCCTAGTGTTTAACGCACGGAAATGCTTTTCTTTTATGGGTAGAGGTGCGGCAAATTTTGGTTATTTTAACCTAACATACTTCAAATGTGTTAATTTGGCTGAGCATGTTTGTATCTGATTATAGCCTACACCTAAACAGGTTAAATACTGCAGACATCTGAATTGGATTAAACAGCCTCTTGGCTAATTCACTTTATGCCAACTTCAATTGCATTCAGTTTGTCCGAAATCCACCGCAAATATTCAGTTTATTAAAAAAAAATCCAATAATTTGCCTCAAAGGTTTCCACAGGAATCAATACGCCTGCGGTTGTCTTGCATACAGACACCGAGCTGTGAGGAAATGAGGCATTGACCTGACTTGACTTCTCCCTGCAGTGCCCCTGTAAGTGCCCGGTTGCAGCACCGACAAACAGCATCAGTGTTAATCTGTGTAACCCTTCCTACATCAGGTTTACCAACTTGCCATAATCTGTCCCGCTACATCCTGGGATTATACCACGTGGCCTCCTTTCTGCGTCCGTCCAAACACTGGATGAGTCCTGGATCATCCGTCCGTCCCCAACACAGCCAACGAAAAGTCACATTTTTTTTATCCCCTGGATTCAACCTCAAGCTGTGTCTGCGTGTGTTTGCCCTATCCCCTATTTAACTGGCTCGGCCTCCATTCAACTTCCAGCCATAGGGATCAAGCCTCTGTCTGCTACAACATGACCCCATTCCTTCAGCTAATCTACAGCAGCAGTGGTAGTTAGTTCCTGGAATCCAGCAGTAGAGAAAAATGAAAAATCTAAAAGTTCTTTAGAACACTGCTTGGTGAACACACTCCTGCAAACATGGTAAAAAAATTGATAAAAGGAAAAAAGTCATGACACAAATTTGGGTTAATCTGAAATCCGGTGCTCGCTCCGCAAATCCCATCAAACGAAGGTCGAGCTCTTGCCACATGTAGGGCAGCGGATTGGTGATGTTCCCTGAATTTCACTTGGTCGTGTGGAGCCGGGCTGTGATGCACTGGAGGTGACTCGCTTTTTGGCCACAGCGGGTGTTGCGCTGTCACGCCCCTCAGTGTCATCATCCCGTCGGTCTGCTTTCATGTGCACAGTCGCTGCACACTCACACACACTCACACACACACACACACACACACACACACACACACACAGACACACACGCAGCTTCTTGACTTTGCAGACAGTACCCACATCAAGCCTGTTTCGTTATTCAGAATATCATGCATTATTTGTTGCCTCTTTCTTTGACATTTCTTTTTTTTTCTCACAGTTTTAGAAATAAGCTTAAATATAATATGACATGAGGAGATAATGAGAGCTTGGGGGAGGTCAAAGAAAACAAAGTCATCGACTGCTCTGAGCTGTAGGCTTTGATAAATCTTGCTTTTTATGAGCAGCAATTTCATGTCCTATTATTTTTGGGCTTCATCCTTTCTCTTTGTTTCCTTAATTACATTATACACCCCCCTCTGTCATGGCTTATATATATATATATAGATATATATATCTATATATATATATTTGGGCCATTATAAATTCTTGCCCAAAATAGCAGCCATGCATTATGCAGAAATACATTAGTGTATCTCATTGTATTATTATTATCGGAGCCAAAAGTGTTTGAAGCCTTCTGCTATTTGTGTAATGTCCAGTAATATGTGGCTAGCGGCACTGAGATTAATTATTATTAATGTCATATGAAGCCCAATGCATTTACAGATGTTTTCACAGACTGAGCATCAGACTGAAGCCGCTCGTCGTGCCTCTGGATGATAGCGATGCTCCCGTCAGACCCCTGGGATCCAAATAAAATGTGTTATCCATCGACGTGAGATGATGATCTTCTCGTCGCTAAGATGCATTTAACATGTACTGTATAATTCAAATCTTGCCCAGGTTTTCAAATGAAATATTCCTTTCCTCCGAGCAGCTCAGGGGCTTCTCTGAGTTCGTCTCTCAGAGCTCCTGCCCCATATGATGGCTCTTGATCTGTCGAGGAATGCGCTCATATCACGGGGCTATGGCCAGCTCGCATTTTTGAACCTCTCCTCATTTGAAGTCGGCCGCACTCCTCTGACAGTTATTTCTTCTTCTTCTTCTTCTTCTTCTTCTATTTTTTTTTTTTTTGAAAGGGGTGAGTTTGTTCCCAGAGCTCAGGTCCAGGCTCCGTATGTCAGTCATCTGGCTGCTTTTCCTTTTAATTAGAAAAAGACTTGTAGATGTTAGGACGAGGCGTCACCACATTCTGTGTGTGTATGTGTGTGTGTTTTTTTCCAGGCATGAATGAGGACAGAATTTGGCTGAAGGCTACTCCTCACCTCGCCCTGTGAAAATCACCTCCTCTATTCTTGAATGGTGCAAATCCATATCTAGCTACCTGACGTAGATTCATAGACTCTATGTTAAGATATGTACTTATTCGCACTATCCTTAAATGAGGCCAAAATATTTCAAATATGAACGCCGCCATCTTGCGTCCTGTCATCCATCTTTATTTACAGTCTGTTTAAACATGCGTGGCGTTTGGCGACAGTCAGCATCTCCTCAATTAAGTAGCACTCAATGCAATCCACTCCAGGTTGAAATGAATCAGTGGCACTTTAAGCACTACTCCCTTTGATCATCTCTGTCCCCTGATAGATGTTTAGCCCTTTTGACCCCTTACGGCTCTGACACACATCCACTCGCTGGCTGCTCCGGATCACACAGGTATCGATCTGCGAGCGCGGTGAGATGAGGAGGCCGCTCACTGCAACAGAGAAGTGAAATTGACATTTCACAAGGGTAAAGTGAAGGAC
Organism: Pleuronectes platessa; assembly: GCF_947347685.1. Taxonomy (NCBI): domain Eukaryota; kingdom Metazoa; phylum Chordata; class Actinopteri; order Pleuronectiformes; family Pleuronectidae; genus Pleuronectes; species Pleuronectes platessa. The sequence continues at coordinate 15,696,559 of NC_070644.1, read as the reverse complement.
AGGATAAGTCTCACGCAAGGCTTTATTTTCAAACAGCCCTCCCAGCGACATTTAGAGGAAATGAGAGGGTGTGGACCGAGGGGAGCTGATGATAGCCTTCCTTGAATACATCACAAAACATCCCTCCAAATCTCCCGTTTGTCTAAAAGGTGAAAAAGTGATGGAATGGTAAACGCAGAGAGTTTTCTTTGAGTAAGTTCGGCAAAGTCCATGCAGGGAGGGTATTGACAGTTAAGCGATAAGATAGCGTTTGTTTGGAGGCTATTGGATTGGATTGGCCTGTGTACTGCAGGTGTCAGCGCTGTGTCCATTTCCTGAATCTTCAGCTTGGTCCGAAAGGTAGAAAGTTCATGGATTTCTTCATTGATTTTTTTTTTTTTTTCTCAAGCACAATAGCAACATAATAGTCAGCATAAGGAGAGGACAGCAGACAGAAAGTGAGGCTTTAGTAATAAAATATGCAGGGCTAAGAGACTAGAAGTTCTCTCTATAGGTTACATTGAGTTCAGACACCTGTACTGGGGAGTTTAGATCTGAATAGTTCAACTCAGAAGTTCAGACTCCTGAGTATCTGCAACAGGAACTGCAGCGTTCAAAGGTTCACAGACATTTTTAGGAAAATAAGAAAACTGACAGTTAAATCCGCAAGATACCGATATCAAAATCAAATGAAATGGATCATGCTCCTTCTCCATTTATTTAAACAAATTTGTACCTGTTGGTGTGTCTGAACATAATGTTCCACAGAGGCAGCACCTTTGTCTAACGGTACAACAAGTCATATATTTAAAAGCGTTTCAGCTTCACACATTCAGAAACAGTAGCAGCAACGAATGTTATATTTGAACTATGAGACCAAGTGTCATCTTCCAAACCAGGAGTGTTAACAGAGCAAGCTGTAAATTGCCACAGGGCTCGATAAAACACGATGTCTCCACAAAGACGAGGTGCACAGTGACACAACCTGACGTCTGGGCAGCAAGGTACTGAGATGACGTGAAGCAACACCAGATCATATTTTCACACAGGCGTTATTGGGATAAACTGGGACCACATTTTAATTTTAATTGGTTAATGTACACTTTGAGCCTCTGGCAGAATCCAGAGGCTACATGTTGACCTTGTACTGGAACTCAATTGGGGTGTGACTGTTTCCCAAATCTGCAAGAACAAGTACGGAGATGAACTCAGATTGAGAAAGACCTCGGCTCTGCAGTAATGCTGGCGTCTCGTGAGGCTTGATGCAATGGGAACATAAAAAACATGAACCTATGCACTACAAGGTAATCTATCCAACAGTTGGCGAGATGTTTAAATTTGATATACCTACGTCAACCACCTGGTGGCACTAGAGGAATAGTCTGAGTCTCTCAAAAATCTCCAGGATTCATCCTTTGAGAACCATGAAGGTCTCTTCTCGAATTTTCCTGGTAAATACTGAATTTTGTTGAAACGTAACTAAACCTTGAGACTCACTGCGAGGTTGCATAACAACTTTCAAAACAGTTATTGTGCGCCACAAAGTCTTAATTACAGAGAAGAACAGAAACCGCACACCCCTCCTTTCAGTCCCTTCCCCTTAATCGAGGCCTTGGTAGACCTTCAAATTACCTGATGAAGGTTAGCCGACCAAACTGAAGTAATTATATAAAGGGAATTAGAGTGACCAACAGAGTGCATGCTGTTTGGTTCCCTTCAAAATTAATAACAAAAAAAAACTGTGTGGGGCAGCGAGGCTAAACGGGGGAGGTCTGGTGAAGGAGAGGGATTAGGAGTGATCTGAGATATAGGCTTGAGTGTGCGTATGGAAGGAAGGAGGGAAGGAAGGAAGGAAGGAATCGATTAGCAGGGGCGTACGAAAAGAGACGCTGAAAGTGAGACAAAGGGGTCGGACGGCAGAATGCACGGGCGGAGACGAGCTTTGTCTGGTGAGAGTCTTTATCTGATGGTGTTAATCGGGTCGTCCCCCCCCCCCGTTCACAGCGTTGCCACGCGCCAGCACTTTTAACTAGCTCAGATAATGGGAGGAACAGCATCAAACTCATTAATTGAATTAGCTCTCTCTTTATCTCCACATCTTCTGTGTCCACTGGCCCCTAAAAACACTCCGCCGACAACTACTCCTCAGCTAATTGACTCAGAGCATCTGCAGCGAAAGCCCCGGTTTCACCTTCCTAATTTATCGAGCCAGCTCCCAGCTGGGCTCACCTGTCATTGGCTACCGTCTAATTTAATTTTACCCAGAGGTGACGGACATTGTGTTTTTTGGTTTAGGAGGCAGAGGAATGCAGAGTGGAAGGAGGGGGCGGGACTCGGGCCCAAACAGCTTGTGTGTTTATTTCATAACTCGATTTGGCTGCAGGTGTTTGAGAATTAAGAGACGAAAGTAGCTCGTTGTGATTCGCTCACTCTCATCTGTGGTCAATTGAAATTGGCTAAACTACCTTTTTGGAAATTAAACTGGAAAACATGCTAAACCATGTGTTATCAATGTAGCAGCCAGACCGATTTGCGATCTTCCTTTCAGTGGCTGGATTATTTTCATCGGGGTGTAGTTAACGCTGAAGCCAATTACTGGTTACATATAACCTAACTGTGGGTGTATTACAGCTCTCCTCCGTGAGCCCCCCCCCCCCCCCCCCCACACACACACACTTTGTAGGGGCCACTCTTTGATGGAGCAGCCAAAGATTGTTCCTTTGTGGTGGAGCTGATATAAGAGCAATTGTTCTCACTTTCATTTATCTCCACTAAAGGTTAGTCTCCTCCACCAGCTCCACTCTCTCACAATGAGTTAAAATTATATCAGATCTCGACACAGACACCCGTGCTCGCCTGTGTGTGTGTGTGTGTGTCTGTGTGTGTGTGTGTGTGTGTGTGTGTGTGAGAGTGTGTGTGTTAGAAGTGTGTGTGTGAGAAGTGATCGACTCCTCTCATTTCTCCGTCTCCATCTCTGCCGCAGTCATGATTTGTTACCACGTGGACAACAATACAGGGAACCATTTTCCTCCTGTTTCTCTCTCCCCCTTTTGTCATCATTATTTCAACTTAAAGCTCAATGCAGGGGAACATCTTGCAAATGGGCTCCTGAGGATGACACTGACACGTCCTCTTCTCTTGTTGTGGGAGATATAAGACCTGAATAGACAAAAATAACCTGAGGTGACTACAAGCTGTTATTTTACCCCTTGAGCCAATGAAACAACCCTTCTTCTCTCCCCACTGTTTCCCTCCATCCTCTGTCGTTTTTCATCCACCACTAATACAAAGCTTGTCTTTTCTAATCTGCCCGCCCGGTCTCTGGTATTAAACCACCACCTCTTTCTGCTCTAGCACCTTTTAAAACAGGTCTTCTCTTCCAAACCTTTCTTCCAGACCTTTCACATGATATTCTCCGACTCCGGCAAAAACGCAGACCTCGTGTTCCATTGAGTCTTATTGTCCTGGGAACCACGAGACGTCAAAAGATATGATTCTGAACGACAGCTTGTAAAGAGCTCCTGCAGTTTTTTGCCCTTTCCGTTCTGTCCAGTCGCCATTAATGAAATTTGGTGCAGTTTGTTCGTCTTCTTTGCCTAAGACTACTATTTTTCATTTGTTTCCAGACATAATACAAATCTGTCCTGCCCCAAATGTGCAGTGTAGTAAACTGTGAGTCTTCAGGACATATTTGTTAAGAAATTGCAAAGATTTAAGTAATTGTATTTTCAAGGCAGTTTGGTGCATCTTTGTACTAACAACTTTTTGAAACTAACAATTTAGTAGCACTTAAATGGCACTTACTTATAGCACTTTGTAGTTTTGCTTTATTTTTAAGAAATTTCTTGATTCTTGTTGTCCTGGGTCTGTACCCTCGGGGTTGAATGCACTTATTGTAAGTCGCTTTGGATAAAAGCGTCAGCTAAATGAAATGTAATGTAATCATTGAACTTTTTAGGTATCAATATCACTGTTGTTGAGATTGGATTTCATTTTGTTGTTAAAGTACTTATTTTGTATTGTTATCATAATACACATAATTAAGGTCTACTACCTGAGGAGCTGTTTGCACAAAATACCTGGTCTCACGCAGCCTTTAAGTTATTCAGAAGTGTTCCATGTAATGTTGTGCTGTGTGAAGGACATTCATATTAATGCGCTCTGGTGGCATATTTCATTCAGCATGCGAGAGGCAGAGTGCAAGGTGTGTTGACATGTGATCCGGGCAGTGGCCGTTCCCGGGGTTGTCATTTCCGAGCATCAATCAGGGAGAGCCTCATCTCATCTGTAAATACTCATCCCACTGATGCAGGGTTTCATGGAATTAATGGGGTGCCTTCATGTGCTGATGCATGTAAAAGGGGGGAGGGGGGGGGGGGGGGGGGGCTTCCCGTTCAAATTGCTTTCCTTTATTGCCTCCCCCTCCTCTGCCTCACCCCAAATCATATTAGCCAAACCAATCTCATTTGCAAAATGCCATTTGTTAATTTGGCCCCTTGCTCGTCGGTTGCAGCACATGCTTGGGTCTGTGTGTCAAGTTGTGAATGAATGTGAGAGAAACAGAGGACGAAGAGAGAGATGGAAAGAAAGAGAGAAATGAGTAATTAGAAGTCATTTGGATTTCACAGGACTCGGACCATGGGTTGTATTCGGAACATTGTAGTTCAGCTGTGCTTCAAAGTACATTGGTATTAATATTGATCCTGTCATCAACCATCGAGTCTAGAGATCTATTGATGACTTGATGAATCATTTATTCTATGAAATGCCGACCTTAACATCATTAAGCCCAGAGGAGTTTCTGACATCACTCTCTCTCTCTTTTGTCCAAACGCCAACAAACAGAACATCTTCTTTCTTATTCACATTTCTGTGGCCCAGGGAGTGCGTCCCTCTGCCAAGACCCAATAGTCCCTTTACATTGAATCAATCTGCACCAATTTGCACACACTCATAGATATCAGTCCCCTCAATGTCCCTATTTTCTCATCAAGATCAATACCTTTGAATCACTTCCTGGAAATCAGTGAAAAGGCCCAAACAAAAATCGAACAATGATACAGATCTGCATTCATTTTAATGTCTTCTCCCGTGGGTCATGCCCCGCCCCTCCTCGCAACTCCATAGGAATCGTCATCTTTTTTTTGTGTGCATAATTTTGCTTCCAAACAAACCCACACAACAAATGATCAGGGGTGAAGCAAATAACCTCCCTGGCGCCGGTGGGGGTAATGACTGAAACAATCAATCGCTCATCAAGCTGAGCCCTAATGCAATCACGAAAAACTTTTCACCACTAGTTTGCAAAAAAAATAAATAAAAAGGGCAGAAAAAGAGAGAGAGAGTGAAAAGTTGCTGCTCTCAGATCACCTCTACCTTCGCATTCCTCAAATTGGAATTTGCGTTTGATCAATACGGCTCAGAGTTTACCGTAAGACTCATTAGTTGATTATCACTGCGGTCCAGTGTCGCGCTGAATCCGCCTCGCCAGCCTCCAGTAATTACTGCGCTGTGGCCGAGGTGACGAGTGGGAAACAGGAGGGCAGCCGGCAATCACTCGTCTCCTCCCGGTGGTTGTCCGTGGCGTCCCCCCCCCCGGAGGCCTTTATCTCGGCTCGTCGGGAGCAGCGGCCGACGCGAGGCCAGTTATTCCTGCCCCTGCAGCCTGGAGAAGATCAAAGCCGCCTGGTAGAACATGGAAGATGAAATGGCCGTGCTCCTCTGAGGACTGCTGCATGGTTTATCATGTCATTATCTCCCCTGTTAATGCTCAGATATATTCTTTCTTTTCCCCTCGTCTTTTGCAAGTCGCAGAACGAGGACAGTCTCCAATTATTTTGATGCGGGGGGGGAAATAACCCGTCGTTCATGTTCTGCTGAATAGAACTGTGTCTTTCTCCTCACCTTCTTGTGCTGTTGTAGGATTTGCACACACGCACACACACACACACACACACACACACACAAACACACACACTATCACAGACACATTAGATGTTCAGCCCCATTTGTACCAGTAGATTGAATAAGAGCAATTTGTCATATTGGGAAAAGAAGTACCGAGAGCAGCTCATGGTAACTTCATCTGAGACAGGAGGAGAAGGAGAGTAATGGTGTCAGTTTACCAGCGGAAGGGTGGGTCATGGTTCTCGGGCACCTGTGTGGCCTCCCACAGACTGTGACCAGGAGTAATGGAAGTGATGGAGGGACAAAGCGGGGAGTTGGGGGGGCACGAGGGCGGGTTAGAGTCCAGCTGTGAGGGAACATGACCCAAACCTCTCTGGACTGAAGTTTGTCTCCTTTTATTGTTTTTAATTATGAGATATTGCAGGGAAAGACTGTTCCGTTTAACAAGCACACTCAAAGAAGGTTAATTTGAACTCCCGACACGTGACCCGCATTATTTCAGTTCAACCAACACGCCATCTGTTCTCCTGATGCTAGTTTCCAGCACTGCAAATTAAATCATTTGGCCTGTACCTGAGTTTCCTGAAGCAAAATTCATCCCGAGGAACAATCTAACAAGGTCTAGAATTCTCTCATTCGCTCATATAACATGATATTATACACAAACTATTCCAAATGAATAAGAAAAAAATTGTATAACTCTATTTTTGTCTTGTTTTTCCAACGACTCAGCAACTGCAAACTTCTTTCTTTGCTTCTGTTTAGGAGGTTTTATAATAATGATGCATGTTTTTCAGTCCCTTCCTGTGGTCCAATTATTTTTATGTCCAGTCTCCAGTTGAGTGTCTGTATGGGAGTGTTTGTTTTTGTGCGACACAATTTAATCGTTGCCTCATTTGATGTTTTTCTTTTGAGGGGTTTGAATGTGTCGCGAAAGAAGGAATAAGGCATAAGAGAGTGTGTGTGTGTGTGTGTTTTTAAAGTGTATTTTGTGGTCTGTTCTGGTGACAGTTCAAACACTGTCTTATTTTCAGGGCTTTCCTTCTAACTTTTGTTTTGTGTTTTAGGGTCCGGCTGAAGGACGGCGTGGCGTTCCTCGGAGCCAGAGCCAGTAACCCGGTGGCGTGGACGGTGAGCCAGGACGTCCGGAGTGAAGGTCACCGAGTCGTCACCCTCCACTGCCGGAGGAAGGAGAACAGCTTCGGCCAAAGGTACAGTCGTCACATCGCCTCCGTCTTTGGGATGAATCGATGTAATGAATGAAGGAGATGTGAACTGAACTCCCGGCTGAACCACCGGACACTCATTCACTTCTCGGGGAGGCTGTCGGTGGAGCGAGCGAGCGAGTGCAAACAGTGAGGCTGAAAGAGAACATGACTCAGCATCTGACCCATTCATTCCTTGGCACTGCTTTGCACGCAGGTCTCTGGTCGGTCCCAAGCGCAGTCAATAAAATGCATTGTCCAGAACACGGTGTCACTATAGATTTCCGCTGTTTTCCTAAAATACATCACGGAGTCACCCCGCTGCACCGGGTGACCTGTTCTTTATTGGACAGAACATTAGGACACATCCTCCTGCAGGAAAAACTCAGTGTGAGACTCTCTGAGAGGACACTGCAGTGTTCACAGCCATTTGAGGACCTTGACCTTCTGACTTTACAGTTAAGTCCAAAAAAGATAACAAGGGTGAAAGGTGCAAAGGGCCATGGCCCACACCTACGGACCGAAAGATGTGGACTGACCCTTCCTTTTGATAGTTTAGACCAAGTGCAGGAAGTTGAGACGGCATTAAACAGTAGAAGAAGAAAAGAAACAGAAGCAGCTCTCAGGATTGCTTGTAGTCTTTACCTTTAATGAAATCCTGTTTAAACGATGATGACGTTCATGTTGCTGGCAATGATTCCATAATGATGTAACAGCAGCAATACAATAACCAAATGAATTCCTTTTTCTTTATTCAAATTGAAAGAGTCAGCAAATACAACAGCAGAACAGACATGAGATGTAGGCCCGCCTACAAAACAGATCAAAGTCAAGTGTAGGAACACGCAGCCCACGGATGGTGATGATGACAGGACGTGTGTCATACAGAAGTTTTCACTGCGCTCCCCAAATCAAAATGTAAAACTTAAACTAACCAGATCAAATGTTAACGATTTCACAGAAACATGAACCTTGGGTTGAAGCCGAGCAGAGTTGACAGATCAATCATAGTTTTATTTAGAAATAAAAGAGAGACAGCAGAATTTCATCAAACTAATCTTTATTAAAAGTACTAATACTTTTAATGTATTCAGCAAGCAGATGGATGACCAGCTGAAGAAGTCAGTCACTGTCTCACTAATATACCTGAATGGTGGTTACACACGTTTTATCCCCTTACCTATATTTTATTCATGTTTTACTTTAACATTTCCAAAGCATTAAATTCCTTCAAGAAAAATATATTTTAAGCTTTTCAGTTCAACAAAAAATATCCGTCAGCAGAGACTCGCCGCTCCCTGGAGGTGGGTGATCCATCACAGTGTTTATATCCCACAGGGGCTTTACCACAATTCAGTGGTGAACCTTTTCAAAACCGATGATGAAGTTTGAAGATTTTCAAACAAAGAAAAAATCTGAGTTGTTACATCAATGAGCTATGTGGTCGAAAATAAAAGAACAACTTCAAAATAAGCTCACATGGATATTGTGAAAAGAATAGAGGAATCTTCAGCAGCTTCTTTATCCATTACTGCAAAGAGGCTGCGGCTCAATAGACACTCGAAACTGTGTTGACTGTGAAAATACCGACAGGATTCTGAGTCAAACAAATGTTTACCACAAAGCTTAGAATATCTAACGTTCTTGCCAGTTAGGAATGAAATTGCTAAAAAAGGCTGTTTGAGAGGCAGGCATTTCCCGTGGTGCAGCTTGCAGAGTATATATAGTAGTTCAAATAAACCCAAATCCAATGGGTAATCCTATAAGTATAACTTCAGGAAGTGTAATGTATTGCATATATTTGAAAAGTTGACTTTAAGCCAGCCTGTGTTTAATTAGCTTTTGTCGCTGCTGGGGAATTATTACATACATTCAAAAAAACACATGCAAATATCCGGTCACGACAAAATAATTGAGAACATGTATGTGCGCTGGTGCGTGGGAGATTGATGCTCACGTGACATCGTGCCCATTAGTGAATAATAACGTGTGTCTTGTGGGCGTGTGAGGATTTACTGTACGTGACATTCGACTCTGCAGCTAAACGGTTTTCAGGCTGAAGACAAAGTGGCTGCGCACAGGAAGTGACACACCCTTGGCCGCGCTGCCATTTCCTCCCGGGGTGTGGAGGTGACGACAGTGATGAATGACAAGTCGTCGATCATTTGCATGCGTCTCTTTCACGGGATCCCGCCGAGGAGAGAATTTGAATTACACAGGAGCGGCCCGAATCAAGGTCACACACGTCCAGTCTGGTTATTATGCTCCACGATTCTGCACTCGGACAAAAGACTACCTTGAGGTATTGAAGTGATAATGTGACACCTGCTGTGGCTGTGATGCTTTTAGTTTTTTTTTTCTGTGCTTCTGATTTCTAAACTGGAACAAAACGAGCTCTCTGGATTCTCGCTGGTCCGGTCAAGTTCTCCCTATGAATTACTTCCAGAGAAGGAAGAAGCTTTTGCAGTTGCATTATCGAGCCTCTTCAGGGAAGATATTTTCCAGAACCATTTTCAATAGAAAATAATGAATTTAAGCTATAACTTAGGAGGATTTGTTCAATTACCTCCAAAGGCCTCAATAGCAATTTCCTTAAATAACTTACGGCTTTTATCTGGTACCTGCAAGGATTTCCTTTTTTCGACACACTCTCTCCCGTTCTGCAGTAATAGATCCGTACTTGTTGAGTCCTTTGAATTCAGTCCCGTGGGAAGACTCTGCATCAGGCAGGTTAAGTGCTAAAAGATGGTCACGAATCGAGGGCTGTAAGGAAAGATGGAAGACGAGGCGTTTTGAGAGGACACGTCTGCTAATGTCGCTGAGGCTCACTTTGTCATCCATTGAAACAGCATCAATGCCTCGAGCTGGAAGATAAACAGCAGCGTGTCTTTTCTGGGTCAAGGTAGAGAAGACATCACTGTGACGTCGTCTTAAAACCCACTCACGATAAAAAAAACACACAGAGCAGTAGAGACGGGCTGAAGTGAGGATCATCACAATTCTAATTTCCCTTTCGCTTGATTACAGACAAGGGAAAGCAGGACAGTGTCTGGTGCATTGATTTGATTTCATGGTACCTTTTTTAAATGTAATTAATTATGTATTTGTTTTTCAGTGTTACACACAATAAACCAATAAGAGTTGCCTCTGCTCAGATTTTCCAGAAGGTGAGAAAGAACGAGTCTCTGCAGAGGAAATGATGCAAGCAGACTATCTCTGTGTGCCCAGGTTGTACAACACGCAGACTCATATTTCAATCTGGATAAACTGACCCTGCACTAACAGTCACATGCACCACTGACCTCAGACCAGGTTTTTAATTACCCAATCGTGGAATATTAAGATTGGACAACAATGCACCTTAACTACGTTTCTGACCATTTATTGGAGTTTAGTGAAAAATGTATTTGCCTTCTTCCCACGGTTGGGTTTGGGTTTAGGATAATCCGGTTCCAGATAGTAGCTTTTAGAACAAGCTACTTGAGGAGGTCTGCAGTTACTGCATCCTTATTTCTTGTTCAGTAAATATATGGAAACAAGTCTGAGAAGATGAAGGTGTTTTAAAACCGGAGTGGGGACGGTGCGGTCGGTGCATTTAGCATTTAATCTGTCAGTTGCCTTGGCTGCGTGTTCGAAATCAATCACGTCAATCACTGGTCCACCGAGACCAATTTCCCACGAAATCATAATATATAATAAATGCATTTTGCCATGTTTATTTTTGCAAATAGGAATGCAAATGCAGTTCTATATGGTCTGAGCTTCGGAGGGTCCTCCTGGGGGTTTCCTCCAGTAACAGTGCATACGCAAATATATGTAAACGTTCATGCCGCAGCCAGTTAAACAGCGAGTACATCTCCAGCCTAACTGGCACCGATCTGCTCACACAGTCACACATCGTCCTCTTTCCGTTTTAACAGATCTGCAGAATGTGACTCAGTTGTATCCAAATTAAGGCTGTTTGGCAGCTCGTGTGTTCACTCAGCCGTCATGACAAACCCTCTCCAGTAATGGCACGTCATTTCTCATGAACAATAAACTGAAAAATAATTTTGTAAAACATCAGAAAAAGAAAATATACATGATGTATTTTCCTTCTTATCACAAAGCCGGTGTCACGCAGACTCATCCCCAGATGTGTTGCTGTGCACGCGGCCGTGTGTGGAGTCTCCAGGTGGTAATAAAGCTGACTGATGCAGGATCAGCGTGGTGCAATGCTCATGAAGACAACACTGGCTGCTCGGTTATGAAGATTTACGAGGACATTCAAATGCTGTCCTTCAGCAGCGAGTCCTCCGTCCCCGCGTCCTCACGGCCTCACCATGGAGGTGGAGGCTGCTTCTCCTCAAACACAAGCTCATTCAAATTCAGTTTGCTGCGAGTGCAACAGAACTCAAAACCCCATCAGCTGTTGGCTTAATTAAGCACGGGGAATGCACACACACTTTGGAATCACACACACACACACAGACACACACTCTCTCTGTATGTTGATGTGAGTGGGATGGGAGGGTCCTCCATGTGTCGATGGAGTTGTCGCTTTAGGATAATCACAATCAGAGAGAGAGAGAGTCATAAGCCATGCACGTCAGGTACTCCGGCTGCGTCTGGCTCCCTCTATTTCTTTTTTAATGAAAGCTAACACAATTTGGAGTCGCTGTTTGATCGAGGGGACGAGCGGAGAGGAGGAAACAAAGGGAGGTTGTGTTGCTCTGGCACTCGGAGTGTCAATCAGGAGCCTGTCCCGGCCGCGGTGAGACTTCGATCTGTAATTGCTGGAGGTGAGGCACGGCGTCCAACGGCTAATTAAAGTAAACTGAATTTAATGGCCGACACTTCTCAGTCTGCGCACTCTCTCAAATTAGCACATGAGTAAGAGAAACACGCTGGACTTCAAAGATTCTTTTTTGCACAAACGTAGATCTTTTGAGTTATGGATCTTTTTCAGTCTGGATGAAGCTGCAATGCCGGAGAAATACTAGCATAGAAAGAACAAACAGGAAGAACACACATTTAGCCAGGCTGCTTTTCTTTATCCTTCCAGATGTTTGTATTGGTCACTTGTGATCGATCGTGATTATTCAATCGTCGTATGTTGAGCAAGGTAAAAGTTTAAAACATCACCTCATCCGTGATTTACGCCTGATGAGATTTTCATCGGCACATGTTCCTGTGTCATCAAACTATGCCTTGTGTCATTGTTTTGATTGAGACGCCCCCTAGTGGCTGAAGTTACACATTTACGTGAAAAATATACACTTTCTTTACGTTGGATTAAAGCTGCAACTAGCATAGTAGAATATTTTCTCATCAATAGATTTGCCCATTATCATTACTCATGGTGGCTTCGACAAATTCTTTTACATGTTCCTTAATTAGTCATCAGTATTATCAGGCCCGGCCCAAAGACACTCAGTTCCCTATCACACACTGTGGGCAGCAGAATTCTATGTTCTACATTATGAGAGCAGCCAAGCGTAATAAAAAATATCAAGACATTAGGTTATGACTCTAATTTACCTCTTCCTTGCTGGTGAGCTGATTTTCTGCTGGCTCATCAAAGTGGAGGCTTCCGGCCCTGAATGGCGGTTTGAGTCAGCGTGAGGAGGACCACTGCTGTGAAGCCGTTCCCACACAAGTCAATTAAAGAAATCTCCACAGCACCTTAAACTCGCTCATTCACAACAGTTTGTGGGTCATGAAAAAATATTTTACTATCTTTACAAGACCATTTTATCGCAGCACTCTGAATCCGAGCAGGACAGATTTACTGTCCCTCGCTGTTTATTGAACCTTGTGGGACCGTAACCTCTCTTTTAGTGACAGCATTTAATTTAGACTTGTGCCATATTGCGAGTGGGACAAATATGGTTTAGCTCCAGACTGCTATGGTCTGGACTTCAGCAGAAAAAGTGCCCTGATGTTTTTTAGCTCTGCGAAAGAGGGAGGTTTAGTTTCCATCCCTTTCCATCGTATTGTCAGTAGTAAAACTACAGAAAGGATTTTTATGAAACTCGGTGGAAAGACGGGTGAGGACCAAGAAAAAAATCCATAACAGTTTGGCACGGAGCTTCAGAAAGAGGCAGATCCAGGAATGTTTGTTTAGGGCATAGAGGGGCATTATAGGGTGTTTTTTTTTACATTTTCACCATATCCCTGGAATAAACACAATCTTTAGGAAACAATCACATATATTATGGACACACTGATGTCTATAGCTGAAAAAGTGGAGCCATACACATAGAAGACACCGGTGTCTGTGTGCTAAGAAGTCACGTGATCTCCGCAGTGAATAATTCAGAGGAGTTGTTGAAAGTGTCTGTGCAGAGAACCTCCCGCTGCGTTGTGCATGTGTGGCAGATAAACTGCGTTCAGCTCCCGAGCCGATTCTCCGGATTCTACCTGCAGCCAGGTCATGTCAGAAAACAGCTCAGGAGTGTGGGCTGCAGCAGGATTGAGTTTAAGGGGACTGCTCTAACATGCAACACTACAATATGCTCTGTACAGTAAATACTAATTGAGTCTCGACTGTGTGCGCACACACATAAGGCTGTGTGCTGTCTTCCTCAAACACACACACACACACACACACACACACACACGCAATCAAACAAACAAATCCAGTAAACAAACAGAACCCTCCGGCATCCCTTCACCTCCAGACTCCGTGGGATCATGAAACATGTCACCGCGTTCATTCTTCGTCTGTGACTGCTGAAGAAGACTCCTGCTGTGAACTAGTGGGAACACAACTTACACTCTGGGAGATTGACAAGACGACGTTGTGCAAGTGACGCAACCCTGCAAAGCAAAGGTTCTTCAGGCTGCTGTCTAAAAACAACACGGCACAGGTACATCTGGGGGACGACACAACAGGATGAGCCAACAATGACGTCTGTGTGTGCGTGTGTGTGTGTGTGTGTGTGTGTGTGTGTCTTCACTTATTGCAGTTGTGGTGTAATTTATTTCAGGGTCAGGATGTTGAGTGCGGAGAAGTTGCGTGGAAAGTTTCACACGGGGGCTTTGATGAAGAAGGTGTGGCTCATGTGTGTGTGTATAAAGTCCTGGTGTGAAAATAGGTTAGCGATTCAAATTGTTTTCCAGCCGTCGTGTTTTAGTCATTCTGTGTTGGCCCCAGCCATCTGCTGAGGGAGGTGACACGAGCCTCTGAGGGCTTTTTGCTGTGAAACAGAGGAAGCGAGCGACCGGGGGGGGGGTGAAAACCCCAAGCTTGTTTTAGACTGAGATGATTAGCATACTCCGCAGTGAGCCCGGGATAGAAGAAAGTCACAAACCCAATATAAACAGTCTATAAAGATTCCAGTTAGATAAGATTGCCTCTGCTAAGCATTGCTATATTGCCAGGGAGAGATTTCCATCCAGGGCGCCGTTATTTCCCTGTTTTATTGTTATGTGACATTACCTGCTGAGGTGTGTAAACAGTTGTGTTGCCAGGCGATAATTCAACACCACTGTTCATCACCAGCCAGCTGAAACACATATAGTGATGATGGGATCTCATCTCGCCGCTGTCACATAAATTCTGTTCTGTCCGAATCAATGAGTCTGAGCGAGCCGGGGCTTTCCCCTTGTAGGGATGGTAAAGTTCGCCTCTGTGTGTCGGTCAGTTGTTTTCATATTTCAAACAACTATTACATGGATTACCATTCAATTTCCTACAGATATTAATCCCAATTACTTTGGGATAGAGCCCGACTCTTCAGAAAGAGCCAGGAAGAGGTTGACAGTTGGTTTTTAAGGTATTATTTAAACTTGGGATACCAGATATTCTTGCTTTTAAACGCACATCTATAGGAGAATTGGTGGGGTGGGAGTGAGGGGGTTAAAACAAACACAACTGAGTCTTTGCTTTCTTTATAGATAACAAACACATTCAGATAGATGATGTTTCCTTTGCAGTTTATTGGTTTAAATTCTATAATTTTGTTAGGCCAGTATTAGATGCTTTAGCAGCACTAGTGTGTATAAGGTTAGCAGCTCCAGTGGCTCCTATCAGAGAGCACTTTTTGAATCCTTAAGTCTAAGTTGGCCTGTTTTTCAGCCTTGAGTTGATTCTGCAGGTTTTTCTGCTTTTAGGCTGCGTTCAGACACACAACCCCGACCGTAGCCCTCACTGCTGCTGGAAAAGGTCAGTCCACTGCCAAGGCCCGACAGTCCCCTTGTGAAACAACTTTTAAATTCACCACCTCCACATTTTGCTTTGGGTCTGCATCAAATTGCAAACACAACATGAATATCAGAAAGTTGAAAATAAAACAAAATAAAAAACATCTTTCCTGGATACTCCCCTTGATCTGGATCCGCACCTAAAGTGAACGGGTTCTTCCTTGGGTCACACATCACCCCTCCACAGAATTCGACAATATCGGTGGAGTAGTTTCTGCATAATCCTGCTAACTAACGAATAAGCAAACAAACGTGGACGAAAACATAACTTTAATGGGGAAGGAAAATAATCAACTGGGGGGGACACACTTTCAAAAGTGAGGGAGACATGTCCTCCTCATCCCAAGTGGAATGTTGGTCCTTGCACATCCTTGAGGATGAGAATGGAGAGGGAAGTATAAGGGCAGGAAGCAATGGAAACTCCTGATGGAAATGATTCCAAGGGATGCTCATGTATAAAGCAGTGATCTCTAGGTTAAATCTTCCAGCCTCTCAGTGATGAGTTATGTTTACAATATGCACGATCAGAAAGCTCCATTGTTGACCAGGCCGAGGATAAAAGGCACACACCCATGGAGCTGTGTTGATCCCTTTGTGCTGCTCACTGGGTTCAATCCCTCGTAGGTTACCTGGAGCCCCAGGAGCACGAACAGCCGACTCGCTGCCACATTCTGAGGCTGTGCTGCCTTCATGATCTCATTATGCACGTCTAAGTGGCCTTGAAACAGCATGTACATTTTAACCCAATTTGATTGATTGTTCTCATGATATGGTAATAATAGCCCGGGGCAATCTTTTTCCTGCTCTTCATCACTTCTTCGCCCCATCTCAGTGACAGGTCCTCTCACTCTCTTCACCCCTCATTTGAAATGCAAGGCAATTACAATGTGGCTTTTTCTTCCCGTCATCGGAAAATTGTGGGAATTTTCTTCTCACACATGCGTTTGTTACCAGGAGCAGCGTTGTCATCCTGCAGTGGGTAAACCATACGTTAGCTGGGCATGTCGAATTTGAGAATTTGTTAAATTAGCCCTTCAGAGCCACAGTTTGGTCATAGATTCGTGTTCCACGGCCTATTTGAATAAAGGATTGGCTGTTCATTCAGCGGTGACATTTAACTACAACCCCATGAACTGCGAGTCCATGCAAATGTACATTGTTTGGCTTAGTGAAGATGTGTCTATAAGGCAGCTTTACTTCATGCCGGAGAGTCGTTAGGAGCCGGAGGAGCTGACAGAACAATGATGAGGGAAAATTGAACGAGAAAGGAGTTCGATATTCAGTCCTCTTCACTTCACGGGCAGAGGTCAGAGGGCCTTGTGCTGTTCCCTCTGATTGCACCAGGCTGAGCTCACGGGGGGGGGGGGGGGGATTGAACGCACACAATCAATGGCCAGTCGGAGCAGGACCAGAGGGACTGCATTTACAACCTGATTTAAATCAAAGGTCCCTTCAGCCCAGTCCGATACCAGCTCTCCATACATCAGTGAGATGCACGGATGTTAATGACCTGACTGCCGAGGGTATCCACGTGTGTCTGTGTGTGTGCGGCACATGTGCACCTATTTATCTGCATTTGATTAAGAAGGAAATTAAAGAACAGGCTGCCATTAGTTTGGTCCTTGAAGAGCGCGGCAGCGTTGATTAGTTCATGTTGTAATCGGCTTAATCAACAATGGTTCAGAACAATGCAGTCCGCCAGACAAAATGAAGAGCTTTAGACGGCACGTACGTGGGAGGAAGGAGATATAAATGTGCAAAGTAAGTTAGAGATAAGACGTGTTTACCTTTGTAGGCGTGTGTTTGTGTGAGCGAGTGAGTGAGAGAGAGAATGCATTTTTCCTGCGTGTCCTTGAATGTGTGAATGGTCCTTTGAAAGTACAGTTTTACGGATGATTGACAGCGGAGGCAAGCAATTACCCTTTCAGGGTGGTCTAATTTGTATGTTTGTGAACCACTGTTTCCTTCAATTGCCTTATCGCGGGGATATGGCTAGAATTCAATTTGGTATACAAAAACTATATCTGAATACATTCTGTAATCCTTTTAGGCAATCTTCTATTTCCCTGCGTTTACCTCTAGGGCCTCTAATGCACTGGTGAAATGGCCTCTTCTCGCTGCCTGCCTTGTATTATGAAAAAGATTCCTATAAGACAGGCAACTATGTGATCGTTGGAAGGAATCTGCATTATTGATCGTGTGTAATGTAATTTGCATGAGTGGCATATGAGTCGTATGTGTTGCGGGGGGGTGGGATGGGGGGTTACTCATCCTTTATTCAATCCTAGAGGAAACGGCCCCCTGGGTCCAACACGATCAAAATAAAAACACGGATCTTATTCATTCCCTCCAACCTGCCACCTTCGATGGAAATCAAGACGGACACGATGCTGCTAATGAAACATAATTAATTCAACCACAGGGTCAATGATTTATTCCACATCCTCCATCATCCTCCACCTTCCTCCTACGTCCAACCTCAACAGCTCGAGACGTGAATTACACACTTACAGTGGATTCTATGATACCCTTGACCTGGGTGTTATCACTGAACAAGCACCAGAACAACGTGAAGTGAAACATCATTGATTGAGCCCCTCGGGGACGGTGAACTCGACACTGGCACGGTGGCTAATCAAGGTAATGCAGCCTAAGCCGCTGATGCATGAGATCGGCAGGAAACCAGCGGGGGGTTAACGTCTTCTCTTATCTGCTCTGTCAGTCGGTCGTGTTCGCCGGATAACGTTTAGAAGCGGTCTCGCCATGTTGTCCAGTAATAAATTAGAAACCCCAACAGTCCGATAAGGAAGCCGCGTCATAATCGTGTATTAATACAGTAATAAAATGAGCGTTTCTTGTTTCTTGCAGTATTTATTTAGGGATAGAGCGTGTTAGTACATTTGAAGTTAAGGTAAAAGTGAAGCCGGCTTTCCTTCTAACAAAGCTCTGTAGTTAATCTGACTTTTATCAGCAACCAAAGCTGGGGCCGGTGTGGAGTTTGCCCACAGACAAGCTGGAGATTGGCCATGGAGCCTGGTGGTGTTTGATAAGGCAGCCCTATTGGCCTTGGGACCGGAGGCTCAAACCCTCTGATCCACTTCATCTTCTAATAAATCATCCGCTGAATCCTTGGCCCCTGTTAATGCTTTAGAGCTCGCTTTGAGGTGTACTTTATACTCAAGGTACTGCGGGAACTTGTTCAGGGATTTGCACATTTTGGATTTACACGTCACGTATATGAGGTTATTAGGATCCAAACCTGGAAGAGTAACAAAAAGCTTAAATTATATTGTTCAGAATCAACTGGTGTAAATGAAACTTGGCATTGACACATTCACAGGAATTATTGTTTAAAATTCAGTGGGACTCTGGGGTGTGTATGTGTATTTGTGTGTTTACTGGGTGAGAAGCTCGAATCACAAGACTGCGACCTTAGAAGGTTGTTTGCACGACTCTCGTCTTTGAACACCCGACGGAGAGAAATGGAAGGGAAGGAGAAGTAAGGGCCTGTACGCCTCCCTCCCTCCCTCCCTCCCTCCTCTCATCAAGTCCTCCTCTCATCCTGCGGGTTCAGGAGGAGAAGGTTCTGTTTACTTGACAGATTAATGAGGCGAGGGAGCAGAAGCAAAGGGTCCGGGGCCAGCGAGGGGTCATGGCAAGGGTTGGCATTCTTATTAACCCGGTCCACATACACCGATTTAATAAACTGGACCAGGGAGCAGGTCTGTTTGTTTGTTCAGGTCTGGAGCCGGGCCGTGCACATGCATCGGTAACTCCAAGTGTGAGGGAGGGAGCCGGAGAGGGAGACGTGAGGATCGAAGCGTGCTGATTCAAGGACAACATAATTTTGTGAGGCCTGAAAAGCCTGAAAGTATAAATATGTTTTCCATTATAGTGCATTTTAACCAGACATCAATCAAAACCAAAAGGCCAAACGTGCTGCTCATGAATTGGTTTGGAAAAATATCATTGGGAGATACATTTTCATACAGTAGTGATGCACAAAGGAAGAAGAAAAAAGAATCGATCAGTAAAGAAATTGTGTTCTCCATCATATTGATTAACTAAAAAGAGAGAGAGATAAAAAATAAAATACATTTCTTTCATAAAATAACCCCTAATGCACCGGTATCGACTGTACCTCACCCGAACAATAGAGAATAACACACCTCATTAGAAAGTAGCGAGGACACAATCAACACAACCCTTTGTAATATGTGAACATAAATTAAAACGAATCCCTTCAACTTCAACTGTGGCGCCGCAGTGTCAGATATATTTTTGTTTTACTAATGTTCACCTTTAATCCTCATGTTTACAACACTCTGCCGCGTCACCTGCTGGATTTTACAGTCAACCATGCTGGTGAATATGCTTCTGGCCAAATGAATAAAAGAGGAGACGATTATGAAGTTTAATTTGCATCAGCGATGCTACATGTAATATTGTATGATTTATCGTTGATCTTTTTTTAACCTCTCTTACTACAAGGTGGATTCCTGGAACTCTGGAATATAGCCAACAATGTGAAAAACATAAAAAAATCTGATAATTGAATTTAGTAATTAACCGCTTTTCACTTATCATGCAGGTTACTTTAGGTAAAAAAAAAATCCACCTGCTGGTATCTGTGTGCCATAAAACCTGATTCTCTCCTCAGAGCACACGTCCCCACAGTCCCTTCATTTACATGATATAGCGAGAGGCTTCATCACATTAGCATATAACTCGTAATGATTCATTGACACTCATCGTTGTGTTGTCATCCCGCCTATCCCAGTTGTTCTTAGCCCCCCCCTCCCCTCCACTCCTCACCGTGCTCTCCAGTCTGATTTTATTTGATCGTGATTAAGTAGTTTTAACACGTCCGTTCCACGTGGACTTGAGGACATCATGGACACGGTGTCTGGGACATCACAGAAGGGTTTTTGAGGCTCGGACACCTCAGTTCAGAAGGCAGAAAATCGTTTTGTGGGTTTCGAACCTTGTTAAAAAAATCCTGAATGCAGACAGGCCTTGCTAAAGATGCACACATTTGAAGAAACAATCTCAAAACTGCAGCAAGACTTCATCACAACAAGGTCACACTCTGAAAGAGCTCTGCATGCCATTGGTTCAAATATCCACCCAAGGTGTTTTGCTACATGTCCGACTGCATTTGCCAAAATTCAGCCTGCTCCTCAATCAGTCATTTAATTAGTGGGAAAAAATCCTGAATTGCGGATGCAGAATAAACGTCAAAGGTGGCAAGACTTTCCACAAAAGCAAATACTCTAAGAAACTCTAAACATCCAGTGGTTATAAAGATGAAGTTGTGTGTCTATTCATGGGAAACATCACGGTTAAGAGCAGCAGTAAAGTGACATTCAAATGCTCTGTTTGGCCTTCACTGTGTCCATCTAATAACCGAACATATGCGCCGCGGGAGAGAAAAGGCGAGTGAACCACAACGCTGCCACAAAATGATGCCACGCCGAGAGATAGAACAACACAAGAAAGAAAAACTTTAAATAAAAAACAGAGGGGTGGGTTAACAAAAAGGGTGTGGGGGGAGGGGGGGGGGGGGTAAGCCAAACGCAAAAAAAATAAGAAAGAGAGATGAAAAGATATAGAAAGTATAAAAGAAGACTCCAGCAAGTGCGATCAAATAGATTCTCTGTGGACGCAGTGCACAAAGCCTCAAAAATCATGCACGTCCTGGGATTTAAGTGGCATGCTGCAACTCGGAGGCAAATAATAGAAAGGACAACTCGATATAATCCTTTGTCGTCAGCGTATGTACTGTATGTGTGCGTCACGGGGAGCACAGGGAAGTGCCGTCTCCGCTGGAGAGCTGAGACTCCGAGGGGAGATTAGCCAGTCACACTGAGTAGATCTTATTGTCCGGGATAAGAGGATGAGCACCCATAGCCCTCTGGAGAATTTTTTTACTAACGCTCTTACAGCTCCCAGGAATCAATAAGGGAACACGGGGCGGTGTTTATACAGTGGCTGATTGTGTTTTATTGTAT
Source organism: Pleuronectes platessa (assembly GCF_947347685.1). NCBI lineage: Eukaryota > Metazoa > Chordata > Actinopteri > Pleuronectiformes > Pleuronectidae > Pleuronectes > Pleuronectes platessa. The sequence continues at coordinate 15,675,270 of NC_070644.1, read as the reverse complement.
CCAGCGTGTTTTTAAGTGTGGCTCGTAACCCGCCGGCTGCTCCTCCAGAGCGGGTTTAGTGTCCGGGAGGGAGAAGGTGGAGGAGGCGGGGCTTCCAGGCGGCTGCTGCCTGGTCTCCAGACGCCTCTGTCAGGGAGTTCAATGGTTTCAACTGCACACCAGCACAGACTGGAAGACAAACATTTCCTCAAATCCAATTTTTGCACAGCCTTTCGCTCACCTCCACACATTCCTTAAACTTTTATTTGAGAGGTGACTCAGAGGTAAACACTCGTTCTCACTTTGTCTTCAGCAGCAGGAGCATTTATTTCATACAAATTAGCTGTAATCTTATAAACAGTGACTACAGTTAAAGCCACTAAAGTGCATCTGGTTTTCAGATCGTATTTAGATATTCTTCTAAACAGCGATGAGATCTGTCTGAGATCCGAGTGTCTGGTTTACATCACATCTTCCTCTCGAATCCGCAATAACAAGACAGAAGAGGAAGAGGAGGAGACGGCTCATGAGGATACATCTTTGTGTTTGTTGCGTTATCGATCATCTTTTCCACGCTCCATCATCAACTGTCATGAATAACATCCAGTGTTGAGGACAACTGTTAGCGGCTGCTGCTTCCTCACTGGTTTGAAACAGTTGCATGTTATTGCATGTTCCTGCCCGCCTACTTCCTGGATGTGGATTGACAACATCCCAAAACAAACACTGAACGGTGATAAGATAGAAGCTTTATTATTTATTCTTAAAGGAAATGTGAGATTACAGGCAGGATCTTCACCATGTTCACTAAAACTGCTTGTGGAGGTTGAAGGCTTTTTTTTTTGCGTAACATTTTCTTTGAGACCTTCGATTCAAATCACCACAGATCTTTTTAAATTATTGAACAAAGATCACAGTCATTCCTCTTGTGATCCAAAAGCTTTGAGCTGCCTAAACATAACCACGGTTCACGGTCAGGCTGTTACTAAACCTCAGGCTGGTCACACGCTGAATCAGGTAACATTTACCAGACTCCAGTGTAGTAGTAAAGTTAATATTGTAGTGAACACACATTCAATATACTGACAGAGAAGATAATTCAAATACCTTCTATAGAAATGTCTCTATTGTGTGGATGAAAAAAGACGGGGAAGGTTTTCACTATGAGTGTTTGACGTTTACATTCTGATGAGACAGTTTGATGTGTGTGTGTGTGTCTGTGTGTGCTTGTGTGAGCGTGTGTTTGTGTGTGTGTGCGTGCGTGTGTTTGTTAAAATCTATTCACGTACATTTCCAGGAACCCTGCTGCAATGTGACAAGCAGGGTGTTTCTGAAACAGTGTTCAGGAGAAAAACTGACACTTTTTTCTTACTTGTTGTGACAGTGAGTTAAATTTAAATGACAAACTGATGACACTGATCGAAATTGTTTTATAACAGGTGGTTATTGTTCTGGCACCACATGTCAGGTCTGACTCAGACAGGAGAAAAAGACTCCCCTTGCAGTCTGTGCTCCATGTTCATATCTTCACTTCCCTGTGTTGAGTCCCTGATTGGCTTTGGCTGTGATATGATACAAAGTCCATGGCGATGCTGCTGTCGTGTGATTGGCTGATGCGTGGAGCCACATCTGTTTCATGCGGGACGCTCGGGTCCTCTCATTTCACACACCACTTGAGAGGAATTTAAGAAGCGATGTGGCATGGGGAAAATATATAAAAATAGACCAATGGGTAAAGAAAGGAGAGAGGGATGGTGAGGAGGAGAGGAGAGGAGAGGAGGAACAGAAGTGGACAGGGAAGAGCGAGAGGTCAGGTGGAGGAATGAGCGAGAGAGGCAGCAACAGAACAGAACAGAGGGGGGGATTGTGTCAGAAAACATGGAAGAGGAGACGGACCAAAGAGGGGAACAGCAGGATCTCTGCTTTTTTACCACTCTCTGCCCTCCAACCCTTCTGCACTCTGCAGGTCCACCGTGAACACAAACCTCTGAGGCTGTCCAACACACCCATGAGGCCACTTCAAAGCTCCAAAGACAATTACTGTTGGACATTCTGGAGCAGGACGTCTTGCTTACGTCGCTGTAACTTAGAGGACTGTCACATGGACGCATGTTACTGTGTTAGTGCTGGAAACAAAAGGCCATGCACAAAAACATCACTAAGCTTCTAAGAATAACTAAATAATATGTAAATAAATGTTATATTATGATTTCTTATGGATTTTTATGATAATTCATCAAATAAATAACAACATTTGAAACTGTTGTGGCCATTTGCTATGATCCAACCACTTAGTATTCCATTTGACTCCCTTTTAAGGCAGATATATTTGAACAAGGATTTAATAAAGCCTGCTTTAAGCTTCCATGCTTTACATTACATTACATCAATGCACGTGTTTGAGAGGAGAAACTACTGCTGTGTTGTTTACTTATTAAATGAAAATCTCTTGAGAAAATCTATATTACTGTACATAACACATATAAATCAGAAACTTCAAGACGCTCAATCCCAATCCCCACCAAGCAGCACATCACCTGTCACAAGCTATAACAGTTCAAACGTATTCTAACGCATTAAGACAAAAGCAGGACCATAACTTAGCACAGTCCACTATTCAAATAACTACTGTACAAATAATATTAGCCCATACATAACATGTCATAATAATATATTTGACCAAACAAGGACATGTACCGAAGCTGATGTCCCCAGCAGAGATTAGAGCTTCCCAGTCGTTCCAGCTCGGCCCTACAAACCAATCTGTCCTCAGACAGGAGCAGCGCTGGTGTCGGGGGTCTGATAGATCCTGTGGGAAATCTGCCGAATACATAAATTGGTGTTTCCACATTTCACCTGCTTGCTGACATGGTTTCGTTTTATGATCTCTTTCATTATCTGTCTGTCATATGTCAATGTTTATTGCTCCATAAACACATCATCCCACACAGATGAAACAGGCATCACTGGGAGGAAGAGCCACCAGCAGCAGCAGCAGCAGCCGCAGCAGCAGCACAGCCCCCCCCCCCCCCCCCCCCCCCCCCCCCCTCCCAGACAGCACAAGGTTAGGGTTCACAGTGTTTTACGAGCGTCATACATTACTACACAGCTGTGACGTGGCTCGGCGAGCTCTCTTTGGGGGGAAATTACACCAGGAACACATTTTGGCGATCGCTCCTCTTTCTCTGCAGCTCTTCCTCCTGCTCATCAACCCATCTCAACCCCCACAGGTCCTCCACTGGCCCCGCCGGCGGAATAACTCGCCGGTAACAAGCTTCCCCCCAAACCATCACGTTCGTGTTGCACGGCGGGTTCGCCTGCTCGCCGGTGCAGTGGAGGATGAGTGTCAGGGGCGAGCTCTGCTGGTTTCAGTGGGATCTCATTAGCATCATTGGAGGGAAGAGACAGATATTAGACCTGAGATAGGGGAACTCATTAGAGAGGAGCCTGGACTCCCTCGAGATGCACACGCACACAAAATATGGTTTCTGCTGCACTCAATCCCAATTTATTAATCATAATATTCTAATGACCCCGGACTACACCGGGCTAAATGACCTCATTACGCACACATTCGGGGAAGCTGCTGCCGAACCGGAGGAGTCGGGGGTAGTCCACTCTGTAAATGTGACCTTTATCACCACGCAGCCGATGGAGAGCAGGTTTTATTTATTAGAGATATAATAATATTTCCCTCGAGGTCTCGGACCAATTAGGATCAGAACGAACTCCTGTTTATAGAATCATTGATGCCACAAACGTGGAAAAAACTTTTGGTGCACAACTGGAGAGGAAGTGAAGAAGAATGAAAACAGCTGCTGAAGTAAATCGTGTGAGAGAGAAGGAGAAAGAACAGTGATCACGTTACCAAGACGTGTGAGGATAACGATGAAGGAACATTCAACTATTCTCATTTCCTTA